>NC_056742.1:205870648-205966100 GCF_019279795.1 Protopterus annectens
AAGTCGATGGCCTCTGCACCAAATGGTGTTCCCCACTTGTTCAATGCATGCAGCCAGCTGTGTAGTACTTCTAATAGCCAATGTCATATCAACCCACTTCTATAAATGACTACATCATGTGGGCATTGTCCCTTTACCTTGCCTGTATGGAAAACATCCTTCCTGTGTGTGGGCAGCAGTGTTACAGACAGCAGATAGAAATACTTCTTACAACAGAACTTGTGGACACAGGCCAAATACATGTTTTTATAAGGTTCCAAACCTACGGACAGTGTGAGTATTGCTGTTATATGCAATGACTACTGCTGGTTTTGCCGGGTTTGTGTGTACATGCTAGTTTTGCATGAAATGCAGTCTGTCTGGATAGCTCTCAACTGTGGGCCTATCCACATAATGTCCAGAGGATTTGTTGTTATGTTTTGTCTATTCACCACACAGGTCTTGTGTCTGACATATCAGTGGCATTATCTCCTTTGATTGCTATTGGTACATGGCAACATGCATTTGTGTTTCTGACTTCATATTCCTGAGTAAGGGTATGTTGCAACCAGTCCTGTAACACCAGCAACTTTAACAGTGTATATCAGTAATATTGCAAATATGGCCCTGTGTTCCAGCCTCTGTTTTCCACATATATACCAGGCTTTGTCCAGATGTCATGCAGTAAGAGGTTGTTAGGTAATGGCCTATCAATATTTAGTGCTGACATTCCTGCTATTATTCCAGTGATGTTGTGGACTCCCACACAAATTGTGGGGTAGGGTCCATATATATGAGCGCAACAGCTGGACAAAATGTGTGTGACCTTGTACAGTCCGGAGGTCAGTGTATGGAAAATACTGTTATATGCCCTTGTAAGACATTTTATGGGGGATGGGTATTAAATGCTTTTAACCTAGGCTGTTACAACATGTGAGGGATATCAGTAGGTATATGGCTGTATACTTTCATACATTTCACTATTGGAACAGAGGTGGGAACAGCTTACTGTCTTACACACTGTTCTGTTTGTCAGTGTGATAGTGATGTTTTAAGTTAAGCATTGTTATGTAATAGATACATTTACATTGTGACAACTAATAATTTCCGTCCTAGGGGTTGAGTACAGAGTGTAATTGGAGGCTGCTGAACTATATCTGTAATTAAGTGTTGATTGGTTCGTATCTTCAAGGCAATTGTTTTTTTAATGTTGCACTACTTGAAGGCCTTAGCCTGGACAGCAAAGTATGTTATGTTTTTCACATTACTGTATCAAATGTTTTGTTGGAGAGTTGCATTAATCAGTTATTATGTATTCCAAACACCAAGCTGCTATAAGAAATGGCATAATCAACTGAAATAGTACACAAATAAACATTTCTGTGTATGCAAACTTGTGTGTGGTGTCATGTCCTTTGCATTGTGTGTGGGTATATGTTTCATGCAATAATTCTCATTTGTAAGAAAGAATCCAAAACTGGCCATTTTAAAAGGTGGAAATGTAGAAATAATGACTGTTTGATATGCTGTACACCCTCTATATATACTCTTCTTATACATATCTATAAGTAATAATATCTTTATATGTGTATATGTGTATATATTTGTATATGTATATATGTGCATGTGTATGTGTATATGTATCATTGGAATGTTTAGTGCTTCAACATTGTACATTCCCTATGGTAGACTGACTATTCTGCATTATATATTACAGATATCATCCTGACATCTTGCAGCTGAGATGGCTTACTGTTAACATGTTGTGGGTGTGTTGTGCAGGGTCCTGGGTTCAAGACTTGCAAGTGCTGGTCATTGTGTTGCAAGGCATATCTGTTCAACTGTGGAGGAAGGGGAAATGGCATTAATTACAAGAGATCCCTAAGTTGAGCCCCTTCACCCCCATTAACTGTGTGTTTGGTCAGATGGTTTGCAGTGAGAGGCTCAGAGTGTGGATCCAATGTGCAAATGCAATACACATTTATATATATATATGCACACACATGTATGTCTACATAGATGCATGATGTGTGTGTGTGTGTGTGTGTCTATATATATATATATATATATATATATATATATATATATATATATATATATATCTTATTTTTCTTCTTCTTTCAGCTTTTCCCGGTTAGGGGTCGCCACAGCGGATCACCTGTCTGCACATGATTGGCAGTGAAGTTTTACAGTGTCGAGTTGCCAGCCCGATACCCAACCTTCCACCATAGACACACACATGCACACACTCACACCTTGGGCCAATTTTAGAGTATCCAATCCACCTACAGCATGTTTTGGGATGTGGGAGGAAACTGGAGCACCCAGAGGAAACCCACGCGGCCACAAGGAGGACATACAGACTCCACACAAAAGGCACCCCAGCCAAGGATCGAACCAGAGAACCTCTTGTTGTGAGGTGGCAATATATATATATATATATATATATATATATATATATATATATATATATATATATATACACACTTGGGAACACTACTAAATCTCAAACTTTTGAAATCTCGAATTTCAAAAGCTCGAGACCATGTAGCCGAAACTGCACATTACCGAAAGACCAGAAGCGCGAAATTCAAAATCCTGATGGTAAGGGATTTTGAGTTAGCGCTCCTGGTGTTACGGTTCAGGTAAGTATGTGTGTGTAAGTGTGTTTGTGAGGGGCTTTAGTGTGTGTGTGTGTGTGTGTGTGTGTGTGTGTGTGTGTGTGTGTGTGTGTGTGTGTGTGTGAGGGGCTATAATGTGTGGGTGTGAGTTTGCCTTGTGTGTATGTTTGTGCGATCTCAGAGTTGGAATATTAAAGTCAGGGGGGTGGGGGTGCAGGGGGGCAAAGCCCCCCTGCTTAACTTTAGTGTAGGGTGGTTTGTTTGGTTATGGGGGCGGCTGTGTATATGTTTGTGTGTGTGCTGTATGTATGTAGTACTTTCGCGATTTTGAATTTTGCGCTTTTAACATGTCGGTAATGTGGGGTTTAGGGATTATAGTCTTGGTATTGTGGGCTTCGGGATTGTGTACTTCCGGGATTAAGTAGTGATTCCATACACACATACATACATACATCTACATATATAAATACATTTTCCCTATTTATAATGACTGTGCTCCATGATATGTTTGAGAAAACATTACATTTATGAACAGCTGAAATGGTTTAGTGGTAAATTACTGTGGCTATGGTATGCAGGGTCCTGGGTTTGAGACTTGCAAAGGCTGATTATTCTGTTGCTGGGAAGACCAAGGGCTGTTGGATATAGAGTGACTACGGCACGTTTAAGCAGTTGTAAGCGGGTTTGCATGGGTTTGTGTGATGGTAAGCGATGCTCACTTCAAGTTAAATATGCTTACAGACAGTTAGTCATAAAAGTGCTTACTCTGTGCAGGCATTGCTTAGCACCATGTAAACAGGCTTAATCCTGCTAACTACTGCTTAAAAGTGCTTACTCCTGCCTACCCCCATGCTAATTTCTTTAAAAGAAAAGAAAAAGGGGTGATAGGAAAGTGGTGAAAAAGGAGGCACACAGAGGGAAAGACAATAGGGAAAGTAGTTAGGGATGTGCAGGACAGGTGTAAGGATGCTCCATAGCTGTCCATTTCTTCTACAGCAACAGATGTGCCTATATATATATACTGAATTTGGAGATAGATTTGGACACTCAACCCCCTGAGAGAGGGGTGAGGACAACAATAATATGTTGTGAAGCCAATTAGACCAGGTTACATGTGTCCAGTGGACACGTGTGAAATGGACAGTTATGTATGGGGTGAGATTTTTTTTGGAGGGGAACAGATTGCCATTTTTTTAAAGGTGAGATGTTGGGGAAGGATAGTAGGTATATTTGGGGAGGTAGGTTGGGTAGGAAGACAGACAAGACAGACAAGAGAGCATACAGGGGTGGTATATGACACATGTAGGGGGTAAATACATTGGATGGGGAGGGGTGTTTGGAAATCAGAAGCTCATGAGCCCCCAAATGGAAACAGTGGGACTGAGGTCCCCATCCATGGGATGTCACCACTGTACCTTCAAGGCCCCGAAGGTGGCTGTGCTGAGGGCTGGGTTGGAGGGGAAGGCTGACCATCTAAATGCACCATGCAGCACTCAAGCTGGCATAGCAGATCTCCAAACTCCCTTCGGAGCTCACTACGCACCAATCCCCGGACCTGACTATGGGTAAGAGTTTCCTGTCCACAACTGATCCCAGGGGGGATGAGCCCCATCCCCAGAGGTGGCTCCACCTGAAGGTGGTGCAGGACCAGCTGACAAGGAGGTCTCAGGGTGGGTCCCAGATGTGCTGGAGCCCAGTGCCATGGCCGGATGAGGTGGGAGAGGTGGGTCTGCTGAGGCCGGCCTTCCCAAACATGCTATGGCGTTGCAGTTTTAAAACATATGTGGGTTAGTAATAGTCAGCACAATCCAGGATTAGTTATAACAGCATGCATAGATATTCCTATTAACCCAAAACACCTGATTTGGAACAGCTGCATAGCAAACAGAACACATGCAATATATGGAACCACAGTGGCCATTACAACAGCATGCAGGTTACATAGATAACAACAGACCACCAATGACAGCATTTTAACATGGAACATTAATAGAAACACATTTCAATATTTATTGAACAATAGGACATATCTCCCAACAGTAGGTTTGGTGTAAATATACCCATTGAGTTGTGTATTTAGATTATTGTTGCAGATATGGTGGGCGGGAGAGAGAGATGTCAGTTAACAACTTATATATTCTTGTAGTTCTCACAACTTTAATGATCATTGCTCTAATCATTAAGGTACAGGTATTATTACACTACCCTATGGCCTTGGTTTGGCCAGTGGTATGTTTGTAAACAAGTGTATACTTCAACTGTCTTATAGCTAAATTCTGCATCTCTTACATGGTATACCTGTGGAGGGAATGTTTGTTAACACTACCTGACTGTTTCGACACATATTCCCAGATTCCGAGTTAATATTATGCACATACCTCTCAATCTCTTATTGCACACACTCTGGTCAAAGCTTGACAACATGGGGATACAACTAGAGACATATTTTGAATATTACTCTCATGAACTTGGAGGGCTGATAGATTGATAGGGTTTGTTTTCATATACATTGTCTGAAGGTTTTGAGGTCTGAAGATCAAATGTATGTCATTATTTGCTGATTACAAATCTGAGATCATCCCACTGATTTGCCACAGGGACAGGGGAACAGGCAGAAAATATGAGCCAATTATCTGGACATTCTGAAAGGATGTGTACATTTGAGAGGTATGATTATGCATACAGCTTTCTACCACTCTCAGGATTCAAACATCTGATAAAAATACCACAATTTAAGTGTTGGCAGTGTGTTGTTTGAATATTGCTGTCTATCTCTTCAGTGTTTTTTCTGTCTAAGTCTCTCGTGGTTGTACAATTTGACCTTGTAATTACAACAGTCTCATACAGACATTCCTAGACATATTTTTATGTATCACAGTGTAAGAAACAGTGGTTGACACAGCAGTACTATTCTGATATCAGATGTTACTAAATGCTACATGTCAGCCATATAATGCCAGAGTAAACACTACCAGTACATGATTTCAATCTTTATTGGCAGGCACAGTTTTTGTATCTGACAGACCTACAGAGGGAATGTTTGTTAACACTACCTGACTGTTTCCACACATTTTCCCAGATTCTGAGTTAATATTATGCACATACCTCCCAATCTGTTAATACACACACTCTGGTCTTAGCTTGGCAACATGGGGATAGAAATAGGGAATATTTTGAATATTGCTCTCATAAACTTTTGGAGAGTTGCTAGAGTGACAGTTTTTTTTTTCATATACATTTTCTGAAAGGTTTTGAGGTCTGCAAATCAGATGTATGTCATTACTTGCTGAGTAATATTCTGAGATCATCCCACTGATTTCCCAGGAGGACAGGGTAACAGGCAGAAAATATGAGATAATTATCTGAACATTCTGAACAAATCTGTACAATTGAGAGGTATGATTATGCATACAGCTTACTACCACTCCTAGGATTTGAACCATGGATGTGTCTGCTAAAAATACAACACTTTAAGTCACAGTAGAGTGCGCTATTTGGATATTGCTGTCTATCTCTTCAGTGTTTTCTGTCTAAGTCTCTCTCGGTTCTACAATCTGACCTTGAAATTACAGCAGTCTTATGCAGACATTCCTAGGCATTTTTATTATGTAGCACAGTGTGGGTAACAGTGGTTAATACAACATTACTATTCAGAGAATGCAACACTAAAAATGCCATACGATACCAGAGTAAACACAACCAGTCCAGAATTTAGAACTTTAATTCCAGGCAGCTACAATTTTATTTAAATACGACCTATATGGGCCTATTACTGTCATATTGTCTGGTTTATTCAGTACAACCCATGCACAAAACAGTTTTTATACTGGCAGCTGACTTTCTATTACTTTTATATTTATTTGGTATGACTACTAAAAGCAGGATTGTTACTCACCAGCCTCACGATGCAGCCTTTGCAGCCTACTCACATGGGCTTCCTGGTTCACAGCCCACTCAGCTGCAGCTGTAAGGGAAGTAGAGAAATATTTATCCATACCTATCCATCATATACACAGGCTGGACATTATTAAACAGTTACTGGTATGAGTACTTAGACACTGCTCGGACATCACTCCTCTGCCATGATTCTTGGATTCACTGGTCCAAGAGCTCCCTCTTCCTCCATTTCAAGTCAGCATAGTGGTGCCTGACTTGCTCATCAGTCCGAGGGATACCAGTGGCACTGGTGAGTTCATGGGCAAGATGGTCCCAGGCTTCCACTTTATATTGGGAGCCTTGGTACTGGCCCTGCAGCAGTCTCTCATCATTGTTTTTTACCAGGAGTCCTATCATGACCTTGGACTCCTAGATGTCCCACCTCTGCACAGGGAAGCACAATCCATCTCCGACTCCAGCAATTCTGCCTACAGTGGGAAGCTGCAACCAGTTATGAGCTGTATTCCTGCCTGTGGGGTTTAAATATGGCTGATTTCCTGCCCTTTGCTATGATTGGATGGTTTTGAATATGCTGAGCTAAGCTAAACTACGGGAAAACCTGCTTAGCCAAGGTTGGCATTGCTTAAAGGGGTAGGTTCAGTACTGCTTACCAATGGGCAAAAATCCATTTAGCTGGGCTACTCATTGCTTAGCAGTCATATTTACACAATGCTTATACCTGGTAAGCAGAGCTGTGCAATGCTTAGCATTGCTTATTTTTCATTTTATAGACTGTCTGCTGTATGGCATTTATTCATCATTCATTACATATTATGTATTTGTTTACTGTCCCTGACATCCCCCAATGTGCTTTCATTACATTTATTCATGTGTGACTATACTGTATGGGGCATTTGTGTTTATATGGGGATTTCACGACTTTATTAATCTGACACCTCACACCTGGTCCTAATGCAGTACTCCGGTTAACAAATATATGTTATTTAGTAGGTAATACAAAAAAAAAATGTTCATGCACTGCTTTCATATTTCAAACTGGGAATGGCTACTCACAAAACATACTCTCTAACCACTACACTATTGCAATACTCCTTATCTTGGGTGTCTCTTGCTATTTAACTTCTTGTGCTGTTTAAGCTGGACTAAGCATAGCTAAGCAGTGGGCTCACCCATGCAGCTATGCTTAAACTTTATCGCATTTATTAAAAAAAAGTTATGTTGTGTTATTTAAGCTATACCCTTCAGAATATCCCTGCTAATGCTAAACCCTGTACTTTTATCGGCTTTCTGCTTCGTGGTGGCAGGACATTTGTCCCTTTTGCCTTTGCTACTTTTGTTTTCCTAACGTGTTGGGGGTGTTATGAACATTCTCATTTTAAATGCCGAAAGGCAATTCTGGAGTGCAAGGGCGTGTGTATTGTGAGAGCTCTGCTCTCAGACACACCCCCTGCACTTGTACACAGCTCCATGTCCGTTTAACAGCACAGGCAGTGTGCCTTCATGAATATGCATGGCGAGCTGCTGTGCTACACAGGAACAGTCCCTGCTGTGCAGGAATAACTTATTCCTGCACAGCTGCTTGCTGAATCCCAGGGTTGTTTTTTACTGTGTTTGTTATGCCTTATCCAAATTGAATACAAGTAACTAATTTTGTAACAAGAATTTAATCCTATGATGACATGATGCTTCTATGAGACTTTCAGTTTACTGTTATGATGGTTTTCTTACACTACTCAGAAGAGCCAATTGTTACTGAAATGTTTAATCAAACAACTTAAGTCAAAAAACAATACATGTTTTGTTTGGAAGATATATGCTCTTCATAATTGTCTTGCAATTGTTATTATAAGCTGAGTTTTAAAATTAACTAGTAACAAACTCAACACATTTACAGGAGCAATTAGTTACGGAGCACTTATTTGTACATAATAGTTATAGTTAGAGGGTTTGCTTGGGTAGTCAAACTATTCAGGCAAGAGGTTCTTAACCTATTACTGTTGAATATTGAATTTATTCATAAAAGTTTTAAGCTTAGAAGTTTTATGTGAATTGAATATTTGGTGCCTTTTACAAATGTACTTATTTTTTATTAAGCTATATTATGATACTTTCTCCAATAGCATACTTAATATTTCAAAGTTACACATATATGTCTTTATAAAACCTTACATTTATATTAAAGCATGAAGTGATTGTCAATACATGTCAGTGGTTTAAAAAATAGTATTAAAAGGAAAAGTTTAATCAAATACATAAATTTACATAAACCTCATTTAGTATTTCTTCAAGAAACAAACATTTTAGATGAAGACATAAATAAATTAAATTCTAATAATTATACACTGTTGTTAAGTTCTCAATTTAAACAGAAAAAGGGGGGGTGGCTATTTTATTAAAAATAAAATGCTTGCTCCTAAAATAAAAAAAAAACATTTATCATGATTCATGATTCATCTGTACTGTTTTGTTTAGTATCTCTTGAAATTAATAGAAACTTTTATACTCTAGTAAATATATACTGGATTCAGGGAGTTGGAATTAGAACAGTTAACCAGCATTTTGTAGAGATAATTCACTTTTCAAAAGGTAGTTTAATACTGGTGGGAGATTTTAATTGCATCATGGATGATCAAGATACTGATACAAAATATAAAAGAAAAAATCTCCCACATCAAGAGCTATATGGAAATTTATGGACACAGCATTTACTGAATATATTAATGCATTTGCTGATCCCAATTCATTATTTTTTACCTTTTAGTCACATAGACACAAATCTCACTCTAGAATAGATAGGGTATATATATATATATATATATATATATATATATATATATATATATATATATATATATATATATATATATACTTAACAAAATTAGAAGGGTCTATGGTTATAAACTGCCCCTTATCTGACCACAGTGCTTTAGTATTTGAAATGGAACTTGTCCCAATACATTCCATACCTATTAGTAGAATACCGTCATATATAACAAACTTAACTGAATTTAAAGAATTTTATGTGAATGAAATAAAGACTTTTCTTGAAATGAACACAACTGATGATATATCAGAAATTTATATTTGGGACTCCCTGAAAGCATATATTTATGGCAAGGTTTTATCATTGTATAGTAATAAAAAAGAAAGCTTGGAACAAAGACATGCTAGACCTACAAAATAAAGTAGATAAGCTCAAATTGATGCAAAAAGGAAATTCTGATCTAATACCAGAACTTGCTCAAACTACTAATAAGTATTCCGAGACACTTCACCATAAAACTATGATCAATCTGGAAAAATTCAAATTAAATTCATATTCTATGAATCCTGATAATTAAAGGCAACTAGCAAACAGAACTAAAAAAATCATTAAATCTAAGCAAATAAAATAACTTTATAATCCTCATTCTAAGAATAAAGTTACGGATCTAAACAACATATTAGAAGCTTTTTTATTCCATTATAATACACTTAATTCCACAAATCCCCCAATTTTACCAGTAGATAAGATGAAATTATTTCTTAATAAAAATATTCTTAGTAGATTGACACAGGACCAAACAGAAAATCCTAATAAACCTATTACTATGACAGAACTTAAATCACAAATTGGTAAACTTAAAGAAAATAAAGTTCCTGGACTCGATAATATTTTTCCAGACATGTACAAACTATTGACAGACCATTCTTTATTTCTACTTCTAAAAGATGCACTAAAGCTAAATAAGACATAATTATACACACTCTTGGAAATATTTATTAATATCCCCTATAATAAAATCAGGTAAAGATGAAAAACTTTGTGCGTCATATAGGCCCATAACATTACTAAATGTAGACTATAAAATGTTTATGGTGATCTTTGCAAATAGAATTAAACACTTTTTCCCCTTTCTAATACACAAAGATCAAATAGGTTTTATAAAAGGAAGAAATACCTATGATAATATTAAAAGAATTCTAACATTAATTGATCATAATAAACTCCGAGGTATATATATTACTATAGTCTCCCTAGATATTGACAGCACCTTTGATTATGTTGATTGGAACTATCTACTTTTAGTTTTGGAGGATTATAATTTTCTGATAGCTGTTTTTATTCTTATAAAATCTCTTTATGAAAACTCTCAAGCCTATGTTAAGATAGGATACCATAGATCAGGGCCAATTAACATTATGAAAGGAACTAAACAATGCTGCCCTCTGTCACCCTTATTATTTGCACTATTGATAGAACCTTTTGCAAATAGCATCAGATTAGACACTAAAATTAAAGGTATAGAACTTGCTAGAACTTTCAATCTAAAGCTTCAGATATTTTCAGATGACATCATTCTGACATTATCTGATTCTAATCATTCCTTACAAGCCTATTTAATTCAATGCCTACCTTTTAAAACATTTCTGGTCACAGTTGAATGAAAATAAAACAAAAAATTACTTTCAATTTGTAAAAGGAATTACATAACCAAGACAATTTCTAATATATGATAATAGATGGCAGAATTCAGTATCTGGGCATCTACTTATCAGATGATTTACAGGATTCACTCTTATTTAATTACAACTCAGTATTAGATAAAATTGAATTAATGATGATCAATTGGAATAACTTTATTTACAATGGAAGATAGATTACTGATCAAATCAATATTTTTCCTAAGCTATTATACCTCATACAAGTTTTTTATCTCCCCCCAGATATATTATGCAGAAATACAATAAAATTAATTAAAGTTTTCTATGGTACCCAAACAAACCTCAAATTGTACTTAATAATGATTTAATGGACTGGGAGGATGGGGGAATTAATCTACCACATATAGAGATTTACACGCTTTCTTCTATAATTAATATTTTAACACTATAGTTAAATCCTTCTTACACTTTCATATGGAATCAACTACATGAACAGATTTGGCTTGAAACTATACAAAACCAAATACATGATTGCCTAACTATTTTATCCAATCCATTGTACTGGATGCTTAAAGATTGTATATTAGAAAATAAAATCATCACAATCCCATCTCATTATATAACTCTTACAATATCTAAATTTAAAAACTTAATTAACTAAGATCCTGCCATTGACTCTTGGCTCTACTTACTTTTTCCTATAGCATTTACATGTAATAATCTGGTAAAATTCCAAATTGATAAGATGAATACATTGAGATGAGGGAAGCTATTATATTGGAACCAATTGTTGGAACAAGGCAAGGTCCTTTCTATTAATCAAATAATGAATACATTTAATTTAGATAAAAATATGTGGTCATCCCTACAACCTCTGAGGCATTATATTATAAATAAGATAGGTTTAATGCAATTATCTGTCAGACAGAATATGCCTACATTTATTGAATATATTAGAATCATTAATAATCAACCTTTCCAAGGTAATGGCTATTTGTCCAATATTTATAAAGTTGCCACAAAAACAAAAATATATAATAAAAAAAATCATACTGGAACTACTTTGCATCAGTAAGTGGTCTTCTACCAACAAAGAAGATAAAAAAATCTATTCTCACATCCTCAAAATACTCTACATTATCACACTACTGGCATTTACTTACTTGGAGATTTTTTACACAGAAGTTTTCTTACACCTCATAAACTAGCCTTGATGTTTACTAATGAAGAAGTATGTTGGAGATGTGAAATAAAATTAAAAGATGACTGCCAGCATATTTTTTATGGATGTATATGTCTTAATGAGTACTGGAATAATATTAATTATTTCTTTCAGGCTGATTTTAATGATAACTTTCAATTAACAATTTTCCCTAGATAAGTGCTAGGAAACCCTCCTAAGCTTCCTGCTATTCAGCACATGATGCAGTTGCTCACTGCTGCCCAGCAAGTGACCCATCTGCTCTTTTTAAGGCACTGGCACAGGTTTCTACTCCTAAACCTCCCATAGATTAACTGGTTTTACTAGTTCTACAGCAGAAGCTAGTCCATCTAGCCCACCATCCGTCACTTATTACAGAATACACCTGACATATTGGACGGTCAGTTTCTCACCATTTCACCAACCAGCCTGATTGACATGGGCATCCTGAGGCAATGTAGCAATTGCATCATGTATACAGACAGCCTACTCCTAAAACATGCAAATACAATATGTGAGAGATGTCTCTATACTATGAATTTGGATCAATGCTCTCTGTCTCTCTCTCTCTCTGACGTAATGACATACCAAATAGCAAGCAGGCTGTCAGCACTTGTCTTGTGCAATGATCCACAAAATCACACATGCACTCAAGTCTCTCAACAAATACTGTTATGACTCTGTCATAGTCCATGTTGGAGTGAATGACTTGAGACATACCTCACTGAATTATATGAAGAAATATGATGGAGCTTTCAGGTTATGTGTCCCAGGCAGGTATGTCCGTAGCCCTAAGCAGAATTTTTCCTTCAGCCAGGATGATGCCACAATATAAACAAAAAATGATTGACTGCAACAATTTTCTAAACTTCTGATTTCAATCCAGAGGGATCCAGTATCTGACAGCTTGGGATAATATGGTCGACGGCCCATGCTGCTTTGCCAGAGATGTTCTTCACCTGTTACCTCTAGGCTTTAGGTTGGTGGCAAAAATACTTGCCTACCCATAGTGCTTTTTTAGGCAATGTCATAAGAACAAATTTCCTGACATAAAAATATCTTCCAGAAACAAACTCGGGGTCATGCTGTTTAATGCTAGGAGTCTATTTCAGAAACTGCACTCACTTGAAGCACTTCTCAACCTTGAAGATGCTGATGTCTGTGCAGTCACAGAGACATGGTTCAAGGCCTCAGAGAGTACCCTGGCCATGCAGGGCTATAATGCCTTCCACATGTTCAGACCACACAACAGACATGAAAAAAACAAGGAATGAGGAGTAGCCATCTTCATTAGAGACAAATGCACCTCTAGACTGCTTAAACTGTATGACTCCAAGTCCAACTAACTGTAGGAAAGACCCCCCATGTCACTATTAGCTATAGGTCCCCCACCACAAACCACAAAAACCACACAGCCTACCTGGACTTACTTGAGTTACTCTCAATACAGCCAAATACCCTAGTCATGGGTGACTTTCACTATCTTTCCATCCATTGGGTAACATATATGTGCACAAACGTGCTCACACAAGGGTTTCTGGACTTTGTTAACACAAATAATCTCAAGAAAATAATCAGCACCCCCACAAGGGGCTCTAACATCCTTGACATAGTGCTCACCAACATGGGGAAATCACTGCACCACCCCATGTGTGGGGCCCTCCCTGGTAAAGTCCAATTATAAATCAGTCTCGTTCGAAATAAGGATTGTACCTCTCCCACCCTCAAGAGCAAAAAGGTTAAAAAATGTCTCCAATGCAAACTATAGCCTACTGACTGATGGCATTAATAGTTTCAGATCCACTGCCAACACTGACAGCAATCACCCCTATATTGAGATGTACACAAGTGTTCTGTATAAACACCTATATAAATGTACAGACTCAGACATGCAGGAACGGATCAAATTATGATCTTCATGAATAAACCACCATGGTGGGCATCCAGCATAAATAGGTTATACAATAAGGGAAAGAAACTGATGCCAAAAAAACTGAGGAAGCAATCTTAGCAAAGGAAGAACACCCTCCAAAGTATAAACAAACAAACTAGACATCTTGTAAAGTCCTCTAAAGCTAATTATGAAACAAATTAGCATCCGTAGCTAAGGAAAATCACAAAGCATTCTTTAGCTATGTCAAAAATCTAAAAGGTAAGGCTTAGCTTTGTGATGAAATAGCTGTGGATGGTAACACTTATTTAGAACCTGAGGACATCACCATCCTCCTAACAGACAGGTTTGGGGAAAACTTCAACCCCCTGTCCCCACCAATCATACCCCATAACATACCTGTCACTAGTCCTCTGCCTAGTATTTCCAGAGAGCAGATCATAGCCGCACTCTCCAAGGGCAAAAACACAGCCTCTATGGAAACAGACATCATCCCAGGCTGCTTATTAAATTGTCTAAAACAGGAATTACTGGAACCGCTGAACAAGCTCTTCAATCTCAGTCTAAGCACTGGCTTTGTCCCAGATGAGTGGAAAAACAGCAATCATAATCCCCATACACAAAGGCGTCCCTCAAATGATGCCAGAAACTATAGACCCATAAGCCTAACCAGCCTTATCTGCAAGGCCTTGGAGAAAATCATCATGGACCTTTATCAACAAGGATATAGGTGACATTCAAACTCTTGACTCAACCCAGTTTGGCTTTGTTAAGGGCAGATCTTGCCTGTGAAACCTAGGGGGCTTGCTTGAGAAGAATGTCAGCAAGGCCCTGGATGAAGGCAAAACAGTTCACACTACCTATCTCAATGTAGTGAAGGCATTTGACACAAACATTCACTCAGGCATCATCGAGAAACTCACCCAGCTGGGGGTTAATGCTTACATCACTAGATGTGTTGCCAACTGGCCCCAAACAGAACACATATAGTCAAAATTGGGGATGGTGACTCTACCAGCAGACCTGTTACCAGTGGTGTTCCACAGGGATCTGTGCTAGGCCTCTACTGTTTGGTATCTATTTTTCAGAAATCCAGGTGATAATAGATGACATCTGGCTTACCAAGTTTGCTGATGACTGAAAAGTAGGTGCAATCATTGAATCACGCAAAGATTTAAACATACTACAAAATGGGCTTACACAGACAAATTATTGGTGTCAAAGCCACAGACTTAAACTAAATGCAAAAACGCATCATCATCCCCTTCAACAAAGGAGAAACCCCTGCTAATTACATTACTAATACCCCCCTAAGTTCAAACCCAGTGGTGAAAAATTTAGGAACAAAAATTGATAGCAGCCTTAATTTTGATTATCCAATGGGACAAGATTCACTCACTCTAGGGATCTTAACCTAGCCTGCATTATTAACAATACATGCTGAGAGAAGTGTTATTATTAATTCTTTTATCAGTATTTTAACACTTTTTAACATCATTAAAATCAGAGCTTGTTTTACTCATCCATGACTCCAGATAATTTTATGTTTTGACTACTGAGCTGCTTTTGGTACCGGACTTATCACCACACTGATACTGAAATTGTCTGACATGCTGGAGAAACAGATATGTCTACCAAAGGTTGTCACTCCTCTGGAACAAACTCCTAATTCATGCAAAAAAGAGTTCCTCAATAACCTATTTAAGTGTGACCTGGAAAATTGGATGGGGAAACTGTAAATTTACACTGGGGGTTTCACCGATGTCCTTCTTAGACAGGGGCAGCTGGTGCTGATCTTAGATTCACATGCAAACATAGACTATATATATTGGTCCATAAGGGAACAAGGGTATAACATTCTTAGGCTTGTTTAGGCCTTAGGGCCAATAGCCTAGTAACCTCCTATGATCCTATGATTTGCAATAGTGTACGATACATCCTGGTCCATTTTGATACTATGCATTGCTTATAGCACGTCTATTTTTCTAAATATCTTTGTTGATCTGGGCCTTCTTCTGCATTCTTCTAACAGTGACACTTCTTGTCTTAATTGGTTTATAGTTTTCTCTGTTTGATGCTCCCATGGTGGTATTTTGTTTCTTCACTTTTTTGTGTTTTTGTGGTAAGAATTTATCTGTTATAAACTTAGCAGCACAGTATTATCATATTTATTTCTGCTATATCACATGAATTTCTCTTGATAGTCCTGATTATTCTGTTCATCTGTTTTATCAAACTTCTAACATTTTGGATCTTACGTCCTTTCTGTAATCTTTTTCTTTCATTGATCTTAACATGTCTATACATCTATATTAAATAAAACATCTCTTCCATTAGATCATTGTCTTCTAAACTAAGAACACATTCTTTGCTCTCCATTTCCTGCAGGTACTCTACAGAAAGTTCAAGAACATCTTCCTGTGACACATCCTCTTCAGATTCTTCCTGCATCATCTGTTGCTCCTTTATATTTGCTCATCACTCCACAGCATTACCTACATCAGAGTTAACACTGTTTTCTGTTCCTTCTCTTGCTGTGCAACTTTAACTGAACTTTTACACCAGTTTCTTACAGAAGGCTCAAGAGCATCATCATGTGATATGTCTTTAGGTGCTCTCCTGCTCCAGCTGGTTCTCCTTAATTTGGGGACTCATTGTTCCATCACGCTGTGACATTTCCTGTGTTGGATTTTCTACATTAAATCTTTCTCTTTGCAGGTAATTCATTACGTCAGTGTCTATTTCAATACTTTCTCCATTGCAAATCCTCTTTTTTGTTTTGCCACCTTGTTTTCTTCTCCTTTGTATTGTGATTTTTTTTTCATATCCAGGTGTTTTTGCCTATATTTCTTTTCAAATATCTTCGGTGCTGCATTTTTATATTGAATATTTTTACTTTCTGCTTTATATAAATGTTGGACTATATCACATCTCTTTTTCTTCCTATGTCCATATTTCTTCAGATATCTCCCACTCCACGTGCTCCTTAATCTGACAATTCAATATTCCAACAAGCTGCAATATTGTCTCTGTTGGACTTTCTACACAAAATCTTTCATTGCACATATAATCCATGTCATCAGTTTCTATTTAACTTCTACCATACTAATCTTCTGTTATACATTCCTCCTTTGTTTTCTTATTTTTTTTTTAAATATTGCAACATATCAGACCTTTTTTTCTATGTCTATGTTTCTTTTTTATACCTTTCAAAAGTCTCTGGATTTTGTTCTTTATATTTTTGCATCTTCTCTGTCACTTCTGTTTCTAGGCAACCAAAGTTTATTCATCTATGTAATGTTTTTCATGGATCTGTTGTATTAATGAATGCAACCTTTTATTAGAAGCTTTTGATAGTTTGAAGCTTTTGACGGTTTTTCTTGTACAAGTATTTTTTCTTTCCTCTAATTTCTATCCAGTCTTTATGAATATCTTCTATCTGGAAATTCTGATCTTCTTGCATAATAGTAACACTACATAATTTCTTCCTTATCCTCAATAGTCCACTCAGTAATCTTTACGGCTCTTTTTGGCCTTCCAATTTTCGCAGTTTGTGGAATACTACTTCCTTTTACACCAGTGGAGACATCCTCCCTTTGCCTGTCATAAACCTGTTGTAGGAATGTTTCTTTGTCTTGATGAGTAAACACTGCCATGTTTTCCAGTTCTGACATCAGTCCTTACAACAGGATTGGACACTTTTAATCCTGGAACTTGTGAACCCAGCTGTCTTTTTTTCTTTTTCTTTTTTAGCCTTGGTAAGATTTTTGTAAAAACAGAGTTCATCATGTTAAGGTACTCTCCAAGACTTAAGGATGAATTCAATTCTAGCAATACTGTCCTTTTCTAGTTGATTTTATCAGCTCTTCATTCAGACCCTATACCTACATAGTGGCTGTTTTATCTGTGGAAGGCATTATAGCCTTGCACAGCCAGAGTACTCTCCATCATTTTAAACAATATCTACAACACCACACAGACATCTACATCCTCCATGGTGAGAAAGGCTGGAAAGGAGTTGAGCTTCTTGTTTAGGCTCCTAGAACTGATTGGACTTCTGCTGTGGCACTTGTGTTAAGTACTGTCTCCTCTAGATTGTATAACTAGATAAGCAGGGGTTTGTATTCCACTGCAGTCAAATTGTGTGTGAATGCACTTGTGTAAATATGGCCTTAACTACTCATGACCTTAATAAAATAGCAGCCTGGAGTAAATGTTGACACTGGTTGGTATAATGATTAAGGTATTTACCTCACATTCACAAGGTACAGAATTTGATTCTAACCTTTGAAAAGGAAATTGGCTATGCTTAAAATGGTCCACATGGGCAGCTAGCCTAGAACGTACCTATGAAATTCTATGTAAACAGAAACACAGAGGATGGTGGTACATATTTGTAGTGCACAAATTTTAAGTAAGGGCATGGCATCTAGGTCCAAATAGATCATTACTCCTTTGTGCTCCACCCTTATCAGACCAGTCATTGAACACAATGCTCCCTTACTATGTATCTGACCAGGAATATGTAGCAACTTCAGCAACCTCAGAGGTTCCTTTCAAAAATAATACAAGACAAAACAAACCTGCCTCATGCAGAGTACCTTAAAACCTGAGTGATCTATGCCTAGCTTACAAGGCATCTGTAAGCCCCACAATTATGAATCTGCTACATAACTGTAAGTCAAAGAGTGCCAGAAATAAAAGGTCTTTGGAACTTAATTTTGTCTGTGACTTAAACACAACATGCTGGAGAGACAGTATGTGTCCTAGGGACTGCTCTTTGTATGGAACAGGCTTTGCATCTATGTGAAGCTGAGTTTGCCTATTACCCAGTTTAAGCTCAACCTAGACCAGTGTATGGGGAATAGGAAATTTACACAGAGCCTGGCACCCATGTCCCTCAGGGGCAGAGGTAGATTATAAATGCCTGGACCTCAATATCCTGTTTGGATACAGGACATCATTATTCATTTGTGAAAACTTGGCAAGGCTTAGAAATGCCCCCCTGGGTTGTTAGCCTAGTAACACTCTATGAGTCCATGAATCAATTAGTAACACCTTCATATTTTTCTATGCTTGTTTTGTTGTGTTGGTATGTTTATATGGCTGAGATCCCTTAAAAAAGGCACTATGGGGTAAAAAATGACTTTGACAATATTTGAACACCCAGAGAAGACAGGTGAAGACCATCCATTGTGATGCAGAGTGGTCTGCTGATGATATTCTCCCAGGCTGACAAATATTGGAAACCTTTAGAATGACAGCAACATCTAAGCTAATTATTAAAGTAATTTTTTTTCTCATATTGCGGTGTCCTTCTTGGAAAAGTTAGAATAGTGCTCAGTGCTAGACTCATACCTACCTGAGATACATGGCCCAAGAGCTCCATCATGTCTCTCACTTTATATAGTCCAATGATGTACATCTTAAATCACTGACACCACATATACTATGACATTATCCAGAGATGATTTTGGATAATGGTTTTTGCCTTCCATGCACAAAATTCAAGATTTCATCATGAACTCTAACTAATGTCTGCCTGGAGTTTACATGCTCTCCTGTGTCACTGTGGGGTTACTCCAACCTCCAAAAAGCATGCTGGGTGTTTCCTTTTCAATCTCAAAAAAGAATGGAGCTGTAGGCAGTGGCATAGACTTTAAATAGTGCCATATAGGTGGAAGAGTTGTATAGATCAACCACTTTTGGCATCTGCTACAGTGCACAGTATCCTCTAGATGGGAAAACAAGGATCACAGATTGCACACTGTTGCAGGGCTAACCACTCTATGGTGCAAAAATATGGTTCTAGGTGATTCAGTCATGTTGACAAATGTCTCTAAATGGGCATGAGTATTTGCTAGTGACAAGTGGGTTGAGGACTTGGCCAACTCCAACCTATGCCAGAAATACATGCTAACAGTGGGAGGGGTGTATATGCCCCTATTGGCTAGTGTGTTCCTACTACTGAGCCAAGTAACCCTGGGTCAATAAGCAACTGGCTGGTTGATATCCAGTTGCCCAGCTTAGGTGACGTGGGATAGCTCTGTTGTGCAAAAGCTGGATTTAAAACCAATTAACCTGCAAAACATGAACTAAGAATCGTTACACTCAATGATAGTTCACTGACAGGGTGGAGCTTGAAAGTCTATGACATGATGATAATGAGGAGATGTGACATCCTATGTATCCATGAAGACAATAAGCATGGGCAGTCCAGCAAAGCTATTAGGTTTGGCATCCAGAGTCTACTATTCAGGAGGACAGGTTAGAATAGTATGGGATGTTTGGTGAGGGAAAGGCTTCAGAAAGCAATGATGGATGTCATCAGAACTAGTGACAGACTCATGGCAATCAGACTCCATTTAAATTATAGGGCAGTATTCATAATTTCAGCCTATGCCTCAGAGCAGGATTGTGATAGTGAGGAAAATAGTGCATTCATACAGCATTTGCAGGGTCTGCTAAATAAAGAAGTCAACGTGAAATAGTGTTGAAAATGGGTGACCTGAGTGCACATATCAGGATAGACAGTACAGGATATGAGGACTATTTGGGTCCACATGGATGGGGCAACTGGAATAAAGAAGGAGAGGCTATTCTAGGCTTCTCTCTGGCAAATGGCTTGATAGTTACCAATACATGGTTCAGAACAAGAGAAATTTACAAGAACACATACAAAAGTGGCCAACGTGCAAATCAGGTAGACTTCCTGTAAGGAAACAGCACTGTGGTAGAACCAAGGGTTGCAGATTCATGCCCAGTGAAACAGCTGGCCCAGAGCATAAACTACAGGTTGCCCCAATTATCAGCAAGCAGTGGTCGAAGAAGGCTCCATAGTCAACAGAGAGCAGGATGAAGGCGTGGAAGTTGACTGGAGAGAAAACATAATAGTTCAAGAAATTATTCAGGGCTCTAATACCTCAAAAAGAAGAGAAAATAGGTGGAGTTGAAAAAGAATGGCAGCATCTGAAAACTGCACGTGTGAGGACTACAGAGCAGATATGCAGATTGGCCAGGTATGGAACTAAAGTACATAGGAAAAGCTGGTGGTGGGATGCAGGAGTCCAGTAAGGCATCAAAAAAAAAAAAAAAGGAAGTGCAGAAAAAAGTGGGAGACAGAAAATACCGAAAAGGCTAGGACTGAATACTGGCTGGCTAACCAACAAGCTAGGAAAGGAGTTGCAATAGCAAAAAACAAGGCATCAGAGGCACTCTACCAGCTTCTGGAATGTGACTCCATAAATGGTACAGAGAAACTTTATAAGATTGCAAAACAAAGACAGGAAGATAAAGAACACAGTCAGGCACCCTGCATTAAGGGATCTCAGCATCAACCTGCTCACCAGTCCACAGAACAACAATGGGAGATGGAAGGATTACTTCCAGCAGCTTCTGAATGAAGAAAACCCCACAAAAGCTGTTACTGCCCCAGACCTAGCCCATAATGACAGAAGAGGAGGCTAGGCCATCCTAAAAGAAGAAAGAACAGCACTAAACAAAATGAAGTCAGAGGAAGTAGCAGGTTCTGATGAGGTCACAGCAGATATGATCAAGATGTTGAGGGAGATAGCACAGAAATGACTCCTGAGGGTATGCATAGCAATATGCAGAGCAAGGCATACCCCAGATGACTGGAGAATAAGTATACTAAGGCCAGTATTCAAAAACAAAGGGGACATTCACAACTGTGAGCAGTACAGTGGTATAAAATTCCTGTCATATTGCATGAAAATTCTAGAGTGGGTGATTGATAAATGAATATGCAGAGTAGTTGAAAATAATATGGAAGATAAGTAATTCAGATTCAGATCAGGGTTCAGCACAACTGACCCAAGGTCTGCAGTGAGACAGATACTTGAGAACAAGCTAGAAATCAGGAAAGAGTCCAACTAGGCATTCTTAGACTTGGAGTAAGGATATGACAAGGTCCAAGAAAGCTGATTTGGAAAGGCCTGCTGTAGTTTGAAGTGCCAGAAATATTGTTAGAATTAGTGGAAGCTATGCACAAAGACTTAATGACTCGGGTCTATGTTATGAAATCAAAAACCCATTTGAGTGAACAGCAAAACACCGACACACATAGCCCGAACCGCAAATACACCGAATCACCTAAACCGCGAAATTTCAAATCTCGAATCGTCATAGTCAGCTAACACCACTGCGCGCTACATACTATATACCCAAACATAATAAATAAAACACATACATACACTAACCAAACCCTACTTTTAACCCTACACTAAACCTTACATACATTAGTATCTATGCACTTACCTTAACCCGCACCCTAACCCTAAGGTCCGTAACTATCGCACACATACCCTACAGACATATACCCAAACAAAACAAATAATCCACACACATACACTTAACAAAACCCTACTTCTAACCCTACACTAAACCTTACATACATTACCTATCTATGCACTTACCTTAACCCGCACCCTAACCCTAAGGTCTGTAACTATTGCACACTTACCTTACAGAGCTATACCGCAGACAGGCCTACCATGACAATTCGACATTTCATGTTTCGAGGTTTTGAATGTTCGCCATTACCGTAGTTCATACTATACGTGTTGCTCAATTCTGATTCGTTCAAACGGGTTTTCAATCTCGTAATATAGACCCAATGACTCAAGCAAAAACAATGTTCGGTGTCACAGACGAGTTCCCAGTGGGACTAGGTGTGCATGAACATTCAGCTCTGAGCCCACTGCTGTTCATACTGGTGATGAAATACATTAGCAAACAGATTGAGGGAGGGTCAAAATCTACCAAGTTGCTGCATGCAGATGATGTGGCATTACAAGCAGACTCTGAGCAATGATTTCAGCAAAGGATAGGAGAATGGAATGCAAAACTAAAGGCACATGGGGTGAAACTGAATACACATAAGACCGTTGCAATGGCAGCCAATGGGGGAATCAATAGAAACTAAGAATTGAGATAGAAGTGAAAATAGTGAAACAGGTCAACAGCTTCAAGTATCTGGGAGGGGTGGTTCAGGAGATGGGAAGTCTAAATGAGGAGGTCAAAGCTAGAATCAGAGGGTCACAGAGTGTCAGGTGTAGTGTATGACAGAAGAATGCCAAAGAAGCTGAAGAATAAGGTGTACAAACCAGTGGTGTGACCAGTACTACTGTATGGTACATACAGTCTGCATGTCCTCCCTGCGTTGTGTGGATTTTCTCCAGGTGCTCCGATTTCCTCCCACATACAAGGACATGCATCTGGAGCATTTCTTCCCAGGCCTCTGCTGAAAATTGGCTTTGTTCCAAGTCGGACTTTCCTAGTAAACAATTGTTAAATAAATAAATAAAAACCTGGGCAGTAAAGGCAGAGCAGTTCAGGAAGCTAGAGGTGATGGAGATGAAATGCCTGAGATGAGTGGTAGGATGCACACTGTGGGACAGATGAATAAATGAGGACAGAAGAGCAGAAGCCATAGTAGCTTAAATTGCAGAAAAGGTCAAAAAGAACATATTATGATGGTGTAGGAACATGTGGAAAAAAGCAGAAGACAATCTGGTGAAGAAGATTTGGGGCCGACAGGAAGGAGGCAAGAGGAGAAGAGGGCATCCAACAAAGAAGTTGATGGATTGTGTGGGAAAAGACCTGTGACAATTAGGCATGAGTGTTGAATAAAGTAGGAAAGTGGTATTGAATAGAGAGTGTCGGTAACAGATGACATGACACCCTGACCCCATGTTGAAAATGGGAAAAGGGATGATAATGATGATGTATTATCACCTAGTCATACTTGCACCTGTTGTTCAAAGACTTGAGTGTGTGTATATGAGATGTAGTAGGTCCTGACACCAGACAAGCAATGCAACTCTCACTCTCTGCTTACTCAGCTTGGTAAGTGGTACCTCTATGTGTCTTACAATTGAGTCCCCCAAAACATGGATGCTTGATTGGGTAGATATTTGCCTTGCAGGGTCAGCATTCATGACTTTGGAATTCCTTGCACCATGTGTTGTGGTATATTTTGTAGGTCTAGAATGTTCATGTGGGTGTTTAGTGCCTCTGTTCTGTTCTGGAGGCCTTTGAGGTTTAAGCATGTTAATCATTCATATTCTGATGTTCTAAAGATTATGCTTATTTTTTGGATGTAGTGAGGTGTGGTATGTGTGTTTTACTGCTGATGTCTATATTGTTATGTGTGAGATTTTTGTCTCCAAAGACATTGCATATTTGCATCTCTCACACTGTTTTGGGTTGTTTCACTTTTAGGTAATTGTCAGTCAGCATTAAACAATTTCTATATTGTCTCAACATATCACTTTCAAGCAGGCTGGCTACAGAAATTGTGGAAAAATGTTGGTCTGTGGTTTCAACACATATGGCTCAGTGGCTGGGATGCCTAGAGTTACATCTGTTTTAGGATGCAGGGATTATTATAGGTAAACTACTATTAAATTGTAGGTGATGTGCCAAGTTACTAGGGCTTAGGTGCAGAGATATTCTAGTCTGATTTAGCTGAAGCATTAGAGATGTTTCACTACTTGCACCTGGCAAAGATTTGTAAAGCCTCTTACCAAGATCACTCAGTTATGAAGAGCTAACAACCCACTATAGAGTAAGTTCAAAAGTAGTTGTCCATTAAGTGCAGCAGTGTGCAGATTTTATGTGTCCCTTTTTAATGATAAATGCTGTTTAGAATTTCAGGAGGTTGCCAAGATTAGAGCAGCTCATTTCTCTCAGTTCAGAGCTTTCCATGCTTCTCGGAGTCTGGAATAAAAGATCCAGGGTGAAAGCAGCTCAGTGCAGTTTATACAAGATAAGCTAGATAGGAATCCAATCAAAGATAGCCTGTAAATCAGCCAGTGGAGCTCTATGGTTCAGAACCTGTATTAAATGACAGTTCTCTCACCACTATGATTCAAGTTACAGAGAGGAGTTTTGCTTCTCTACAGTGGTAACAGAAAGATAATGCAATCATTGAAACATACAGGAGGGAGCAGCAGGGAGAGACATGCTTAAGGTAATAGTGTGTGTAGGGTGGTAAACTGTAAAACAATAAAAAATGCAGTAATTTATGATAAGTACAGCCTTAAACAGACAACTAGGAAACAGAACAACTAATATTTACAACAGAATTGCATTATAAGCAGTTGAATGAACACAGATCCTGCAGCAAAAGTCATAATACTGCAACTCGAACTACAAGATTTTGGCAACAGACCAGGTGCAAATTACAAATTAATCTAGTTAATATCCAAAAGCAATAAAAATGTATATAAATGCATAGATGAGGCACTGATCATGCAGTTTATCACAATACTGCCACTATTGAGAATAAAACTACCAGCCTGTGTCTCTAGACTAGGTAGGAAATACAATCAGTATTTTATAAGAAAAAAGCAAAATGTATTAGGTTTACAGATACAGAGTACATAAAACAGACAATTTGAATTCCAACAGCATTTAATAAAAAAAATTGGAAAGAAAGAATTAAAGAATATCCTCCCCCATGAAAAACACTGTTGTTTGGAACACCTGCAGGATACTATGATCAGGACAGTTTTTTTTTTTTCTCTGACTTTAGGGATTTTTACTCTTCTCAGAATCTTGAATAAAATATCCTGGGTGAAGTCAATTCAGTACAGGTTATTGGAGTATAGGAGATGAGTTTGAGAGGAAGCCAATAAAAAAAACAGCAAATACATCAGCCAATGTATCTCTGTGACACAGAACTAGTATCCAAATTGGAGTTCTGTCACCATTGCTGCTGCCAGGGGATTGCTAGAAGTCTTTCACACATTACTCTCTCTGTCTCTCTTTCACACACACACACTCACACACACACACACACACACACACACACACACACACACACACACACACACACACACACACACCTCTGCTTCAGAAAATGCATGCTAAAACGAATCATTTAAAATGTGTTCCAATTTTGAACCTTTGTCCCATTTATTTTAGGCTTATCCAGCTACCTTGCCTCATATTTTTGGTCTGTTCTTCATAAAAGATGTGTTTTTTGACAAACCACTGGAATGATCTAAAGATTAAAGTAACTAAATAATTACATGCATTTGAGTTTCAGACTTCATGTCTTTCTTAAAATACATGCTAACACAGATCCTGTTATTCTAGCAATTTTCTAAGTTTCTAAGAGCAATATTTAAAATGCGTCTTTATTTCTAAGAATTATCATCTCAGGCTTTGTCCAGATTTCTTGTGCTAATAGGTTGAGAACTATACCTGAGGTCAAGAGGTGCGCAAAACTGATGCTGCTGTTGGGGATGGTTAGATCTCTTTCACACTTTACTCTCTCTATCTCTCATGCATTCACGCATGCACACGCACACACACACACACACACACACACACACACACACACACACACACACACACACACACTCTCTCATGCTTTTATGCATGCATTCACTCACACATGCAGACAGAAACATAAATGCACATATACACACACACTTTTTTCTGTTTCACTCAATCGATCCTTCTCTCTCTTACTCTCATACATGCATACGCTAACACACACACACACACACACACACACACACACACACACACACACACACACACACACACACACACACACACACACACACACGCTTTAGTTTAAATTTATCTTTATTTTACACTTGCTAAGTAGCAAATTCACTGTTTAATGAGTGTAAAATAATAGCTCGCTCGCTCTCACTTTCACTGACATGCGCGCATGCACTCACACAAAGACATAAACACACACACACACACACGCACACACACACACACACACACACACACACACACACACACACACACACACACAGTATTCAAATGTATAAAATATACATAAATAAGACTTATAAATTGTATATTTACTGTATACATAAATAAATATGAATAAAATGATTAAACTATAGCAGCCTTCATCTTTAAAACACTAGAAATGGAAACAGAGTCATTTAACCCTGGTGAAAATGAGGCATTGAGCCTCAATTGCCAATCTGTTTCCTTGAGTTCAAGCAAAGTCTCATTGTCTCCCCCAAGTAGAACAACCATCACCCTGTCAATAGCAAAAAAGTAAACTTTCTGTAACTGTGACTGTAGTATGCTTAAAGAGGAGATTGGTGTTTTCTTTTTCCTGATATAATAATGCTCACATATTCTATCTTTCAGCTTTCTGATAGTTTTACTCACATAATATGCATTACAAGAATCACATGAAGCTAAACAGACTATGTGGGTAGTATTACAATTAACCTTCCCGGGACATAGTATGGTTCTCTCAAAACTGTGGACCACTATATGGGGACCTACATGAATATGTCTACACCACTTACAAAATCCACATTTCTGCATATTGCTGTGTGTCAAAGATATCCTCCCTGAACCTGACTCCACAATTATTTTATTTATTTATTTATTTATTTACATTTGTTTACTGGGAAAGTCCGACTGGGCCATTGGCCCATTTTCAACTAGGGCCTGGGAGAAAAGCTCCATTACAAAAATAATTTTAACACCAGAAATAATACATTATGTACAAATACAAGCAAGGATGCGATGACTATGCATTACATATTATAGACATATGTGGTTCAGTTATAAATTTATAATATGAAGTAGCATATCTTACAGATGAATGTTGAACATGAAATAATACTTAACAGGGGAGTAACAAGCAGAGTGATTAACAATAGAGTAACAGTGTGCTTCTGAGTACTACTACAGTTGTAAAAGGTGGATAAGAACACATGAGGTTAAGCAGTGGAAAGGAGAGAAATAGGTAGGGGGGTTGATATAGTATGAGTTTAGGAGAGAGAGGGATAGTTTAAAAGGGGTGAAAGGTAATGTTGATTGTTCTGATGTTTCTCTATTTTGAGAAGATAATAGTCAGGGTAGTAACAAGGCATTTTTTAACCTTGTCTGTAAATACAATGTCTCAATACAACCTAATGGTGTTAGTGTATAGGTGTGTGTTGGAGCTGAAAGGGATAACAAAAAGTGGTGTGGTCAGGTTCACTGAAACATTTTGTTCTTGTGGAATGTCAGTTGTGGTCTCAATAACTGTCAACATATTACACTGTATGATAATATTGCTGATACAATTAATGTTTATATTAAGAATCAGGGCGAAATGGTCATGTCGATGTCCCTCCACTTTAGCCCTAATATCCCTTAACAGTTGGATATAATGACTGCTGTCTAGAAACTAACATATCAAGTAATGCATGGACTTTTTTTGATACAGGGATGACAACTGTCAAAATGGAGGTAGATGTTAGTGAAGGTCTCTTTTCTATAAATTGCCAATGAATTGGAATCCTTGATTATGTTAAAATGTCAAGGTAATTAATGTTGTCCCTACTAGTAGAATAAGTAAACTTTAAAAAAGGATGTAGAATCCTGCCACAACTCAAAAAAAATGTTTCCCATTGCTAAAACTACCTTTCCACAAGATTAGAACATCATCGAGGTACCTGGAGTATCCATGTATCAAGGCCATAAATTGAGGGGTGAAAACAAATTTCTTTTCCCACATAGCCAGCACAATGTTGGCATATATGGGGGTGCAAGCAACACCCATGGCTACATCGGAAGTTTGATGATAATGCAAGAGATGCAATTATACAGCCAAACTGGAAGCTAAGCTGTCTCCACCCAAGACTGGAACAGACAGTCAAGAGGAGAAGGTTAACACATGCACCACACCTCCAGCCACACACAGACCTACTAAAAGAGCACTGGCAAAAAATACATATAAATACACAAAATCATACTTAGAGGCTCTAAATAAAAACCTGAAAAAGCATCAGAGACCTCCAAAGCAGACACCCAAATAACCTGCACCTCCTGTCACAAACCAGACAACACACAAAACACAAAATCAGTGTGCCGCACAATCACAGCCCTTAAGTTGAAATAACATACCTAACACACTAGTAGTAGGGGACTCTATAGTCAGGCACACTGATGTCCCACTCACTAGGCTGGACAAGCAGAAGGTTACTGCTAGCTGCCTGATGGGAGCCAGAATCCGCTACATAACACAAGCACTCAGGTCACTCCAGAACAAGTACAAATATGACTCTGTCATTGTTCATGTTGGTGTGAATGACCTGAGACATACCTCCCTGGACTACATGAAAAGAGACAAGGAAGAGCTCTCTGATCATGTAGCCCAGGCTGATATGACCCTGACCCTGAGTAGCATCCTGCCCTCACCAAGAATGATAACTCAATATAAAGAAAAAAATGATCAATTTCAACAACTGGCTAAGCTTCTGGGGTCATTCAAAGGGGATCCAGTGTCTGTCAGCCTGGGACGACATGCTTGACAAGCCGTGTTGCTTCACAAGAGATGGCTTGCACCTGTCACTCCTAGGCTTTTGAATACTGGCCAAGGCTCTTGCTGCCCCCATAGTGCCTTTTTTAGGCAAGGCTCAAAAGTCAAACCCACCTCCATAAACAGGACAATTAACAAAAAACTGAGGGTTATGCTATTCAATGCCAGGAGTTTAAATCTCAAAATGCACATGCTTGATGCACTCCTCAGTATGGAGAATGTCGACATCTGTGCAGTAACTTAAACCCGGTTCAAGGTTCCAAAGATCACCCAAGTACTACTGGGCTACAACTCATACCACACATTTCGGCCACAGAACATGGACCGAAACACAAAAGGAGGGGGTGTATCCATATTCATCAAGGATACCTACACCTCCAGGTTAGTGGCGCAGCATGATACCTCTAAGATCATCGATGTGCAACTAACATTGGGCAAATCTGCAATGCAAATTGTGGCCTGCTACAGATCACACTCCATGACCCAGGACCACCACTCCACCTTTCTGGAGACACTGGAAAACATGAAGGTCCTACCGAACACCCTGAAATAATGCAATTTCAGTTACCCTACCATTCACTGGGAAAACTACTCGAGCACAAACTCCCAGGCCCAGCGCTTCCTGGAATTCATCAACTCAAATGCCCTGGATCAGCTGGTAAACTCCCCTACCAGAGGTGAAAACATATTGGACCTGGTCATCACTATAATGGGTGACAGGTGTTCCACACCGGAGGTCAACCCGTCACTGGTTAGATCAGACCATAAACTAATCACTCTGGATGTCCACACCCCACCACCATCCACAACTAAGGAAACCACAGTAGAAAACTTCTCTAAAGCAAACTTCACCTTACTTAAGACAAAGGTGGTAAGTTCCACAGCCCCCACGCTAAAGGATAACGATGCCCAAGATGCAGAAACCTTTACAAATGCACTCTATGAGCACCTACAAGGATGCATGGATCATGCTATCTCTAACAAAACCAAGACTCACTCCTCTAAGAGAAGGAAACTAGTTTGGTGGACCCCTGCCATAAACAGGCTATACAATAGAAGGAGGAAACTAGTTCAGAAAAAAAGCAAGTCCCAAGAAGGAAAGACATCCCTGATCAGCATCAGTAAGAAACTAAGGTCCATCATGAAAACAGCCCTTTCAAAAGCCAAAAACACAGCATCAATGGGACCAGATGGTGTCCCAGGCTGCATCTTGCACGAACTACAGAATGAACTAACACCCCCAGCTAAACACGCTGTTCAACTTTAGCTTCTCCACAGGCTAAGTACCCATAGAATGGCACACAGCAATGGTTATTCCTCTCCACAAAGGAGGGGCCACAACTGACCCTGGCAACTTTCGCCCCATAAGCCTGACTAGCCTGGTCTGCAAGGCTGTGGAGCGCATCATCTTGGAATTCTTAACAAAGACATTGGGAACCTCCAAACACTAGACCCGACCCAGTGTGGCTTTAAGGGCAGAGCATGCTTACTAAACCTGGTTGACTTCTTTGAGACAGTCACCAAGGCCATAGATGAGGGAAAGGTGGTTCACACAGCCTACCTTGACCACGCCAAGGCTTTTGACACCATTCCCCACATGGGTATTACAGAAAAACTCACCAGCCTGAACATAAACCCCTACGTCATGAGATGGGTTGCCAACTGACTTACCGACAGAACTCACATGGTAAGAATAGCAGGCTCCAGGTCCAACTCTAAACCAGTCACAAGTGGTGTCCAGCAAGGCTCAGTCCTGGGACCCCTACTGTTCGGCATGTACTTCTCAGAAGTACAGGCAAACACAGGAGGACTATGGCTAACCAAGTTTGCCCATGACTGCAAACTGGGAGCCATAATTGACTCTCCGGCTGACATGGACATCCTCCAAAAGGACCTTACTGTGACGGACACCTGGTGTCAAAGTCATGGCCTAAAGCTAAATACCAAAAAATGCATAGTCATCCCATTTGGGAAAAACAAAACACCCACGAATTACCACATAGGTGGCAGCCCCTTTAATACATTAGAGGTAATAAGAGATCTGGGGACCAAGGTAGATAGTAATCTCTCTTTTGACAATCACATTGCTAAAGTAGTTAGGAAATCCTTCTACATAGCCCATTTAATTACTAAAGGGTTCGCATCTAGAAATAAAGAGGTTATAGTGCCCCTCTACTCATTACTCATTAGACCCATCATAGAGTACAATGCCCCATTTGGGATGTACCTCACAAGACACTTCTAACAGCTGGAAAGACCACAAAAGTACCTCACCAAGAGGATTACTGGCCTCAAACATATTTCCTATGCAGCCTGACTGAAAAAACTCCAGCTGTACTCAGTGGCATATCGCATACTCAGAGGTGATCTCTGCCTGACTTACAAAGCCATGTACAGCTCAGAATTGATGGACATGCTCCACCTAAATACATCCAAGTCACTGTGAGCCACGTGCTCTAGTGAGCTAAACCTCACCACAACAATAAATAGAACATGCTGGAGGGATAGATTCCTGTCACAGAGACTCCCCATGCTTTGGAATAAAATTCCAAACTACATTAGGCAGAGCCCCTCACTAACACTCTTCAAGAGAAACCATGACGAGTGGATGGGTAAAAGAAAATACACCCATGGGATCACTTCATTGGCTCTGTTTGACAGAGTATCAGTTAATTAATCAATGGGGTGGCGAAAGCCGACACACTCTGGATAGGCTTATGAATGTCCTTGGGCAGATAGCCTAGTACCTACCTATGAACCTATGAACCTAATCTTCCCTCTCAAAAAGTCAAAAGTTATTATTCAAGGTTAAACTAATCTTTACAACAAAAATGCAGTGTGAACAGATGAATGTACTTTAAGCAGTTGTATGTGTTTATTTTTTGAGATAATACTAGCAGAAGGTATCTCCTACATTCAATATATACTGAATACTGCAACAAACACCCATGTCTTACAAAGAATGCCTGCAGTGGCAATATATTCAGTTTTACTTAGCTGTGTGTGCCTATGTTCCACTGTTGCAACATCACTAAACTTTTGTTTACTAACCTAACCAAGTAGCTATATAGTACTTATACCAGATTTTAAATATTTTAGTGGAGTTTTTACAGTGCATGCTTTTACAGAGATGAAAATGTAATTCTATTAAAGAGGTTCAAACTTATTAAAACTGAATTAATTACAATAACTAAAGATAGGACTAGCTGTGCAGAAACTTCTTATGACATCTAATTTAAATCTATGAAGTAAAATTACAGTCTTTAAGGCAAAAATGTTAATTAAAGTTATATCAACCTTAAAGCTTTTACTGAAGCATTGCCAGAATATTAATTCTGCATTCTAAAATACTGAATGTATGTGGTTTTCTACTAAATTAAGCAGACCTTCCATAACCAATTTAAATTGCTCAGACAGAAGTAGATTTCAGGACATTAACTGATTTGATCAGTGTATTGTAAAGCTTAGTAAAACAACTGATTATTTTGTCCATTCAGATCAAACAAAGTAAATGCAAAAAATTTACAATCAGTTTATAACATTCTAATACTGACATTAAGTTTAACAAGCATAAAATGTTATAAGTCTCGATTCGTCATGATAAACAGTGTCAAGCCATGCATTTGGCAGATATCATAAAATTCTGTCATTCAATGTAGTCTCAGGAAAAAAAATAAAACACAAGAAAACAATCTGTGACATTTTTTAATGGTGGTTCTTCACAAAATATCTATAAGGCACATAGTAGGTTAGAAGATAAAATCATGATACATGGTCTTTAAGAGAACTTACACAGATCCGAGTCAAAGAATACCATACAATGACAGTGTAGTTTAATTCTTGATTTGGAACATTTTGTAGTGAAGTAACAAAAACACATGCATATACATACCCACACAAGAACACATCTACTCTCTCTCAGCCCAGATGCTTGCACATGCAGAGCTTTGATATGTCATTAACTGAAGAAAAGAGACATCTGACATTGGACAAAATCATAAGTTCCTGTACACTGATAATCCTCAACATTTCCAAGTGGTGTAAATTCTGAACCTAAACAGAATCTTGAAAACAAATATACAATGAGTGCTGCTTCTCTTTACAAGCAGGGGTTAATATATCAGATTCTGTTCAGAAGACATTTTTATGGATTGTTTAGAAACTAAATGCAGAAATGCAGCAGAAAGTAAAATTCTCCCTCAAAAATGTTCACTATAATTAATCTTTTTGTACCTTGAGATATAAGAAGACATGTTTGTGTTCCCAGTTTTGTAATGTAGAAAGTCAACCAATCCAGAACATACAGAAGTAGACATTCATTTGAGAAAAAATAAACACCATAATCATTAATAGCTAGGATTACACTAAAAAGATGATTGGTATATTACACTTGGATCAAAATCAATTGTTAAATGCAGAAGGCAAGGTATTTAATTTACATTATTGTACATTTTGTCTTTTTTCTGCTTCATGTCTTCTGTCCATGGAGTATTACTGTTGTGAAAGTAAGACTATTTGTTCATCATTTGGGTATAAGGTGGTCATGGATTTGTTTATCAACCACTACTTGCACTCAGCAATACCTACAGAGTTATAAGAAACCCATTTTAACATCTGGAACCTGAGAAAACCCTGACCACCAGGCCCTGCTTCCTTGGATCAGGGTTGAGATTCTGCTGCTGTTGCTTCTGGTGACAGAAAGAGAATTTATAATTTGGTCTGATATGTTTCTTTTGTGAGTGTAAGATGTTTCTGATCAAGGTTGCTGGTTGCCTCTTTCTTGGTCTGACCAGCAGCATGGCTTGGCACTCTATTCTGCCGGGTTCAGCATGACACCATGTAACACGACAATGGACAAGAGAAGAAGAAAAAGGAAAACTGTAAGCAAACCCTTTTAAAATCTGTGAAATGAATGGCCTGAAGTGACCACAGTGAATTTTTTCTTGGATATTAGTTGGGTTAGTATTCCTGTTTGCTCCAGTTGAGAAAAAGCATTATCCACCTTGTTCTGGCCAATTTTGCTGTTGGGCATTTCAGGTGAAGTTCATTGTTTGGCTGGTTTTTATTTCAGCAGAAACTTCTGCTATAAAGACTCACAGGTAACATAGCTCAGCATTTTCCTTTGTTGGGCTCACCATTAACTGCAAAATCAGATAACAGAAGTAAGATAGAAAAGAGAAGAAGCAACCCCTTTTAAATTGTGGGCAGACTGAGTCTTGAAATGATAACAGAACCTTCTTACTTAATTGCAATTAGGGACTATATTACATTTTGATCCTGGTGAGAGAGGAGTATTAGACATCTTATAATGGTGATTTTTTTTTCTGTGGAATATTTCTGAGTGAGGTCACTGGTTGGTAGAGTCCTACTTCTTCTACAGAGAGAGACAAGTAATGTTGCTCAGCACCAATTTTGGCTGGGCTTCACGATGCTAAATTACCTATTTTTATTTATTTGCATTTGTTGAGCAGGAAATTCTGACTATGTAATATCATTTTTCTCTGATGGACAGGCAGAACATCTCCACAACAATTACATAAAAAATACATGAATAGTAATTATAAAATATAGTCAAGATTTCAATCCAAATAATAGTTAAATAGCTAACAAATTATTATAATAACTAACATTTTTAATGATGAAAGAGTTATAAAAGAATAAAGAAGGAAGAGGAAAAAGAAACAGATGATAGGATATTGCTACTAAATTTTACAGTTGAAATAACCAGCCATAGGATAGTGTATAAAGTTATGTAGAGGATAAACGTGTCATGATTATCCTGGTGTTGTGTATGAACTTAACCAGGATTCATGCTGGTATTGTCAGAGTTTAAAATGTTTCAGTTTATCTTTTTGTTTTAGGGGGGCATGGGATAGCAGACAAAACATTCATCACATAATTGAACTATAGTCAGTGACTGTTAGAGGTGCTACAGGTAGCACATTTGCCTTTCATGCTGGAAGATCAGAAGACTGTGGGTTCTATTCCCACCCCAAGTACATAGATTTAGTTTTTCAATACTAACACTTTAAAGTGCCGTCATTCTGAAGAGATGTTAAACAGAGGCCCTATTTGACTAATTTGGCAGTAGCAAAGATGGATGTAAAAGATTCCATGCCACCTAGCAAAATGAGTACAGGAAATTCTTGATGCCCTGACCAAATTTCCCCAAATGGTAATAAATACCACTTTGGTTCTCCCTTGAAAATAGGTCAGTAGCCTGGTGGGACTAACTTGGTCAACAAAGGATAAATAAGTAATAAAATAAATACCATGTCTTCAACACTATTGTTCAATTTGCTTGGGATTACTAGAAGTTGTCTTTCAACATCTGGGAACCTAAGCTGTGATATGCATAACATCATGGGGACTGTAATAAACATTCACAAATGAACACATCTATCTTCAAGGCATAATTCTACATTTTGCATTATTATGATCTCCTGTCAATCAAGTGAGACTATATATTTCATTATATATCTTCTTTCAGTAAGGCTGGTGTTCTTCCATATTTTCTTCCTGAAGATTTTTATTTTATTTTTTTTTTATTCTTTTTCTGAATTTTTACTGCAGTCTGTAACTTTGCTCTAATACTGTTGCTGAATCTGGCCTGCAAGCCATGATTTTCTTTTCTTATATTAAGACAGACGTACTCATATTTCTAGTGTGCTTAAGTTTTAGCTGTTGCTGAGTGGTAATTTTGTTACTGTTGATGACTTTGTTCATTTTTTTCTGTTAGGCATGCTATTTTCATTTGAACTACTGTCTGCCTCTAGTGTATAGTGCTTTCTGTGCTTCAGTTATGATGGTTGTTTGTACTCTTGCTCAATTCTTGTGGAGTATTTTTTCAAATATATTGCCAGTGGACTAACTGGTAGCCTATTCAACTGTAGCCTCAATTTGATTCACTATTTACTTGAACCTCCTGTAGAACGCATTTTTTTTTTTAGGGTTGCTGGCTGAGTTACTGGTTGTTTAACTTACAATAGTGTCATTGTGGTGGAGTTTTTTAGCTAGCTATACAGTGTCATTTTTTTTTTTGTTTTTTGGGGCTATGTGAAGTTCCCACAGTTTTTGTACAGTTTTACAGTTTTACAAAGTAAGTTTATGTACTACAATTGCCTGCCATATTCTGATTGTATGACTAAGTATAGATCCAAAATACCTAGCATTACTAAGTTAGTGGTTAGCTCCTAAGTTATGACAGCAGCTGAATATACAAAACTGGTGTTACAGAGTTCTTCATATATCTCTGCATCATGGCTTCTCTGGCAAGCTTGCTTCAACTAGATACATTGAGGTAGCATAACAATGTAATCATGCTTACTGACAGCCCTTTACTCATCAAACAATGACTTAATTTTACAAAAGGTATAAATATTCAAACTGGAAGCCAGTCTCTCATGTTGCACTACTATAGGTAAATTTTACTTTAAACACTATTCAAAATTGCAATAATAAACCCTTATATGCTGAGGACATAATGAAAACTTTACCAAAGTTTCCTTGACTCATCACAAACAAACTCCAGGGAATAGACATATTATCAATCATCAATATGCATCCAAACCCATCTCTATAAAAGGGGTATCACTGCTGCAAGCCTACATCAGTAAGTCTACAAAGCTCACAGCTTACCAAAGTAAAGTCTTAGTGGTCAGTAACTCCACACTTAGATATTAGGATCCTACCTCAGCCAGACTGGACAAGTACTGGGAACAGTAAGCTACCTTTCAGAAGTCTAAATATGTGATATGACCAGAGAACCTAGGTCCTTTCACCCTACGTATGTATAATACCTTATGATTGAGGATGTGAATAATCCTAAACAATATCTTTTGGAGAAAATGCAGAGAGAAAGATGGATTCCTGTGTGCATATATCTGAAACAAGATACTCTTGTCCTAAGGAGTATTCTGCCAACAAAAAGAATGATGTCACTATAAAGGAGTGAGATAATGGGCTTTAATGACTGTGTAATGGGTGTCATTCAAGGTGAATCCAGAATGTGCCAGCATAGAAGGAGATGGCTGGCATTCCAACCTTCTTTATCCAGAGATAGAATGCAGCTATCCCCCAAGGACTCCACATACTAGCTAACACTTTTGCAGCCAAAATATTGCCTTTTTAGGTAAAGTCAAGCTCTTGTACACACCAACCTGAATGCCAGTTCAGCTTATATCAAGCTGGCACTGCATAATGCTAGGAATAAGTATAGAAAATGCCAAAGTCAGAGGCCTTCCTGACCTTCAAGGGCATCCATATCTACATTCTTATTGAAGCTTGGTTCCAATGTACTACTAACGCTCCCTCTATACTTTAGTTAAGCACATATTATTCATCCAAATCCATTGTGAACTGTGGGGAAATCCCTGTATTTATTTGTGACACCATTATCTCATGTCAATTCAACATGGTGCCAAACTTGCAGTTCTTTAGGTCATGGCCACCATTAGAAAAAACTATGTGCCATAACCTGACAAAGTATACTTCCCCTTTAATGTCACTTACTGATCATGATTTATAAATAAGTGATGTGGAAAATATCTGTTAAATCTAATAAAATGTTTTTAGATGATTTGAATGACCCTTATATCAACCTGTCTATGCATGCAACCAGTAATATGCACGTACAGCAGTTCCTTGATTTTGTTAATGCCAACTCCCTGGATCAAACTGTACATAATTCCAATAGGAGTTCTATCTTTCTGACTTTGTTCTCACCAATATTGCCCATGCCTGCATTTACTGTATGTCTAACACTTTTTTTTTGTTAAGTCCAACCAGCACAATGTTATCTGTTTTCTCAAACAAACACAGTTCCCCCACTCACCCGTAATACATTTATGGCCTACTAATCAGCTGCCTACTGTTTTCAGAAAACATAGATATTTCAATCCCCCACACATAAGCACTGAACCCCTTAGCCAAGTAGTACATTCTGCCACAAATTGTATTTACATCTTAGCTGCACTGATGCATGTATTGCAATATGACACAGATAAACAAACTATTTAGACATAAACTTTTATGGAGGAATTACCATATAAATGAAATAAGCAGCACAAGAAAAAATAATACTAACCTTAAAACATCCTTTGATCACCAAAAAAGCAAATTAAAATCAGTTAACACAAATCTTAAGTGCTCTGTTAAAAGGTAAAGTTATCTATGAATTTGAAATTGCCACTTCTGCTAAAGAAAGCAACAAAGTTTTCTTCAAGTATATCAATAACCTCAGAAGTAATGTTTAGTACTGCTCTGATCTAGTCTCCAATAGTTCTACTTAAACATCCTTGCAAAAAAATTACCTCTAGTTTGACACACTATCATCTTCAGTTCACCCACATGACCCAACTAACTTGTTCTCCATTTCTTATCTTCCTAGATCAAGACCTGTAATTTCCATCAAAGACCAACAACACTACTTCCACAGGTTTTGTCACTATACTTGGCTGCCTCTGGGTAAGCAACACATGCTCAACCTGTCCTTAGTGGCTCTTCCAGTTTTACAGTTCCATACCTAATGCTTGACCAACTGCTTAGTTGTTTCACTATAAAGGGACGCTTCCACCACAGATTTAGGTAATTATAGACCAGACCCATTTGTCTCATCAGTATGTCCTGTCAAGACAGTGAAATCAATTTCTTCAGAAAGGTCACGGAAACAAAAGTTATGGGTCACATGATCCTCAATTCTTACCTGGATGTAGCTAAGGTCTTTGGTACAATTTTCTAAGCAGATATTATCAGCAAGCTTACAGAGCTTGACATTAGTCCTTATGCCTTCTGCTGGACATCCAACTGACTCACTAACAGGACTCACTCACTAAAGTAAAGGGTACCTTTTCCACAGAAAGACATGGTACCAGTGGTATTCTCCAAGCCCTGTCCTAGGCTCGTTCTTTTTATCTACATTTTTGATATTTAGGGAGGTGTTTTTGAGCTGCAGTGCATAAATTTAACCAAAGACTGCAAAATGACTGGAATCACATGCTCTGCTAAAGACACATAGACGCATATAATATATATATATATATATATATATATATATATATATATATATATATATATATATATATATATATATATATATATATATATATATATATATATATATATATATATATATATATATATATATATATTTATATATATATATATATATATATATATATATATGTGTGTGTGTGTGTGTGTGTGTGTGTGTGTGTGTGTATATATATATATATATATATATATATATATATATACATATATATATATATATATATATATATATACATATCTATATATATATATATATATATATATATATATATATATAGACAGATATATTTTTTTTTTTAACAAGGGCTTGATCAGGCTAGCACCTTCTGCACTGACCATGAATTTAATAGTTTAATCTTAATGCCAAAAATGTAGTGTGCTTTTTATTTGGCAAGCACATATTCCACATTTCATACCACATGAAACCTTATCTCCTCCTTAAATTGACAGCCTACAGGGAACTAGGTACCTTTTTGTCAATGAGCTAACCTTTGACCATTATGTGCTAGTCATAATCCAAAAATCCTTCTACCTAACACAATTTGCAAATAGAAGGCATATCTTCAAGGAAAAAAGATGCTATAATCCCTCTTTATACCGCCATCTATTCCATCTTAGAATGCAATTCCCACTTTAGTATGTACCTCTCTAAACATCTTGCCCAGCTTGAAAGGTCTGAAGATTTCTGACTAAGAAAGTTACTGATTTATACTCACTAACCTAAGCTAAAATATGGAGTTTTTTTTTAGATTACTTTACCAAGATAAAATGACAGTTTTATCACTGCCATGGAATTTGCCTCAGACATGCTAATTTTGTATTATAGTGCAAAATAATTGGCAACGTAACTTCAGGTTTCCTTTCTTGTTGGAATACATTAGGGGCATAGAAGCTAACTGGTGGGGCATGTATGACATTTGATGACCCAAAATGAATCAGTAAATGAATGAATAAATAAATAAACTATATAGCGATTGGAAATACTTCACCTGCAATCCATTGTTATACACAAAAGACCATTGTCCTATATTTCCTTATGAAAAACAATAAAAGATGCAGTCTAATAGTATTAACATATTTTACATATCCTGGTAGTATGCATAACACAGAAAATAACCCTAATTTCCCAAACTCAAGGATTATAGTTTGAATGGTCTTAGTATACTATAATGTAAAACTCAGGTCAGTGGCTAGCAATACAACAGAAGCAGGAGAACGGCATAGCAGCATATGTGCCCCAGCAAAAAGAAAAAAAAAAAGGAATTGGATAACAAAAATGTAAGAACTGCAAGATATACCTGTTCCTGTTTTGCAATAATCAGATATTTGGATTTAATTTAAAATATCCATTTTATAAATAAAAGTAAAGGATCTCACACTGAAAACAGACTTAGCATAAGCAACAGGAATTTATCTTCCCTTGGAAGTCTCATGTATTGAAAATGTATCTAGTGACCATTAAGCTACAACAGACAGGATGGGATTCGGGTCTATATTACATAGTCGAAGTATGACAACTTCGAACGTGATATGGTCGAAACCATAAGTTCAAAGTTGTCATACTTCGAGTGGGAAAAAAAAACAAAAAAAACAAAAAAGAATATACCTGATGGTTGTAAGCAGGGGGAAAGCCTCTCTGCACCCCCCACACACCCCTCTTTAAATATACCAACTCTGAGGTCATGCTACAGTGCAGTAAAGGAAATTTTCCCTTTACTGCACTGTAGCTTGACCTCGTAGTTGGCATATTTAAAGAGCGGGGGGGGGGTTGGGGGGTGCAGGGGGGCTTGCCTCCTGCATATAACCTTTTGTTTTACTTTTACTTTTTTTATTATTTTTTTATGCATGGTCAAAGTTCTGTAACTCCGGACATATGTGTTTGCACATACGTCAGTCGAAGTTACGGAACTTTGACTATGTAATATAGACCCATGGGATTCATAGTCAAATAGCGTATATTGAAGTACTATTGTGAAGGGTGCAGGAATTCAAAAGATAAATGTGTAACACATTTGCTAACAGCCTGAGACAGCCCACTAGTCATAACTGTCTCTATTAAGTAGTACTGTCTGGTGAAGTCAGTTGGTCAGAGTCATAGACAAGACAAACAAAGGCAGAAGGAATCAAACCCTACATTATAGGAAACACCTCATTAACAGCTCATAGTCTTTTTCATCTGCACTATATATCAGACCAACTATTGTAGCCCAACATGCAAACCAGAACAAGTCTTGGTCAAATGAGGATGCTGACAGATAATGGATGCCCCAACAGTCACCCCAACAGCCCATTACTTGGCTATCTCTCACACAATTACCTTACATAAAACACTGTTCAAATCTATCAGTGAACATGCTACTTCTTATTTAATTTTACAATGAGCACAGAGATTTGTATTTAATTTAAAATATTTATTGTAAGCTTTACACTAAAACACTGACAGCCATTTGGTGAACGTACCAAAACATTTCACACTGAAAACAAAAGCAACAGTACACTTTTCTTCCTTTGAAACCCATTTATATTTCAAACAAATCTGACAGCCCATTAAACTAGAGGAGACATGCTGAGATCTATAGTCAAACAGCATATAATGAAATATTAATTAGTGGCTATGAGAAAGGTACAGGAATTCAAAAGATAAACATATAACATATAACATATTTGCTAACAGCTTGAGACAGAACCACCAGATACAAGTGTCTCTTTTCATGGGTAGCACAGTAGCAATATCTGATGAAGGGACTTTTCCAGAGTCACATAACTGACAGACAAAGGCTGAGGAAGTCAAACCCTACACTACAGGAAACAGATCATTGCTATATCACAGTCTTGCACATCTGAAGTGAGTACCATACAGTCTATTGTAGCTCAGCAGAGTGCAGTTCACACCATTTGCCTACAAAAAAAAGTTATATTAAAAATGCACTTGTAGTTAAAATATCAGCATTATACTTGCAGACTATAGGCTGTCACATTTATACACAACCAAGTAATAAACACTGCCAATAATCAACAAGGAAACTAATGATAATGTTCAAAGAGAAAGGATCATAAGATAATGCTCTCTTTTGCCACAATAAACTCCTTCCTCAGCATCATAACTAGTCTTGGATGTAGGATTTAAGTATTTACACACACACACACACACACACACACACACACACACACACACACACACACACACACACACACACACACACACACACACACAGATGAGAGCATCTGTTACAGATCCTTGTATGACTGCATACTTTCAAATGTAATCTTGCAATCAAATGAATGAACAAATACATACACAATGTCTGAAAAGTAAGTTTCAGCTCATTGCTGTAAGAACCATAGAGTGAAACACACTGTACTTTCCATGTCCTCCCACCCCTTTAGCTCAAAAATCAAACACAAGTTTCCAGAAATTATATGCAAACTTTAAATGTATCAAATCTTGCTAAAATAACAAGGTTTGTATTATCAAACATTTTCTGCAGGATAAAACTGTCTTTCGGCTTTTCCCAGTTAGGGGTCGCCACAGCGGAACTCCGGTCCGCTAATGATTGGCAGTAGATTTTTACAGGCTGGCTTGCCGGACCTAATGCACAACCTTCAATGAAGGAACGCCCATTCACGCATGGCGACACACAGAAGACGCTCTAACTGAGAATCGAACATGCAACGTCTAACTGTGAGGCGATAACGCTACCGCAGCACCAAACATTTTCTACAGGATACAAAGTCTAAATTCAAATGCCTGTTATAATTTGATGACTGCAATCCACAATAATTTGGCAGAAAGCCACAACTTCTTAGCATTGTTGATCAAGAATTCTGGACAAAGCCAAAAGTAATAGGGGACAACTGTATACATTTTAAACAATATTTTCTTTTATCTATTTGTTAACCAGGTTAAACAACTGGACAAAGTGTTGATTTTCAGGGGCAACTGAGGAGCAGTGAGTCACGCAGTAGTCAAACGGAAGCAGATTGTTAACAGCTCAGAGGCTTAAGTGCCAGACAACTCTAATTTACATACGCAGTTAACAGAACAACAGGTGCTGCATGGACATGCATTTCTTAACAATACCAGCTATGAAGCTCTCACGATTGTCATTACTGAATAAATGCAATTCTCAGTGATTTACCATAAAAATAAATTAATGAACATCAGGGTATAATTAAGATACAAAATCACTGATGTCCTGCAAAATCAAAGACAGATAAGAGGTTTTGCATCTACGGATTCTTAACAAGAATTATGAAATTCAAATGACTAGCATTATTGGCTGATTGTAATCCTCATTAATTTAGCAGAAAATGAAGTTAATGAATATCTGACAGATGGTACAAATAATTAAGACACTAAGCTCTTAATGACTTTCTGTTGTGAAGTGTACAAAACTTGACTCTTTCTACTTCCATTTGTCTACTTTCTGACTCTGAGAAATTCAGCTGACAAAACAGAACTCTTGGCTTTGATTTAAAAAGTGGGTTTACCAGAGGTTAAATTTTCAACCGTTATGAAACTATAATGACTGGTGGCTACTCTAGCATTACTGATGACCTCACAGAATATCTGGGATATGTTAAAGAAGGTGTGTAGAGAAGAGGTTCCAGATCTACATCATGCTGAAATGTGGCTTTAAGCAGGGCAATGGTTCAGCGCTCCCAACCATACCTAATTCCTATTAATTGGATGTCTATCTGCAATTACTATCTAATAATGTTCAAATCTGACAGAATGCATAATATTTTCTTTCTATACTTTTAGAATGGTACTAACATACCTACTTTGATTTCATATTATTTGTTCCAGATTGCTTTGATTTGCATAGTCCATTAATACGCTTACATGTTTGTTTGATATTAGGTAGTTTGCCATGTTAATATTTATGTGATTAAAACACCCTGTAAGGATGGTATCTGCACTGATTTTTACATGTTGGAGTCATTTTTTTTTATTTTCTTCTAAATTACAATGGATTACAGTTAGTCAAAAATGGCAACAAGTGTTATGTATTTTATTATTCAGAAATGCACACTTTTGCAAGCTTTTTTTTAAACTTTCTAACAGAATTAGAGTAAAATTTACAAATTGTCTCTGATTTTGGGCCTTTGCTTTCCATTATCTTTAGCCTTGACCAGAATTCTCAACCAAAGAGGTTGAGAGAGATGCCAACATATGATGTCACATCCCTCAGAATCAGCACTGCATAACTCAACTAATACCAATCTGAAGATCGAGACAACCGTCTCAAAATAACAAGCAAGCTAAAACTAAACAAAAGAGGTCAGCAGATTTTTAAAGTAATAATAATAATGATAATAATAATAATAGTAATAATAGTGATAATAATAATAATAATAATAATAATAATAATAATAATGATAATAATAAACAGGAAACAGATACATTAGGCTAGTCGGTGAAATTTTGTCATATTCCACTCTAAATTCAATGTAGTATACATTGAATAAACATTAATTCTCAGTCCCAGACACAGGACCATGCATATTTAATAATACATAAATAAATAAATACGTTGTGATTTGAACTTGGATGTAAGTATGACAGTTATCTCAGACAGTTCATCTTTAAATAGTCCCATAATGCTCTGTGTCTGGACATTGAGGACCCACAGTAATCTGTGTTGGCAGGCAGAAGCAAACAATCTGGCAAGTAGCAACGCACCCTTGAAGTAAACGCAAGAAGCAGGTACCATACCATACACAGTCTATGCCTGCAGTCTATGACACTGCAGAATCTGCCATGTGGGAAACAGGTTGACAGAATAGGATGAGGAGGTAGTTAGAAATGTGGTATGGTAGTAACAGCTCATAATACAAAAAAGGAACAAGTGTGCAAAGAACAACAGTTAAATAACTATGCAGCAATATATTAGAAAAATATTATTTTACTTTAAATAAAGTTAAAATAAGAGAGAAAGAAAGAGAGATGCTGCTTGTTGACTTCCCTAGCCCCTTCAGGGGAAAACGACTTGCACAAGTTGAGCTAAGATGTCAACTAGAAAGTCTACTTCTAAGGGGGGTGGAATGACTCAGAAGCAGATGGGGAAAAGAGACTGTGGTGACACACCTTTTATTTTTTTTTTCTTCACTGTAATGCACAACTATTGTTGCACAATCATTTTGGAACTTAATACTGGGAACTTGACTATGTCCAACATGATTGCTTATTAGTCATTCACACACAAGGAATACATTTATTTATGGTTCTAAAGAGATGAGGTTTGAAGGTTCATCTTGAAAGTGAAGTTATGTGCTCACTGCTGGTATGGGAGATGTGCGGGAGGGGGGGGCACATTCCCTTGTGTGCCAGGTGTAGCTCCACCCTTGAGAAGTGGATTACTAGCATCTCAAGTATGTATTTGCCACAGATCGAATAAGCTGTATTTAAAATGTAATAGACTAAAAGGTAAAATGCAATATGTTTGATATCCAAATCAAATTTTATATATATAATATAAATATTATGTGCAACACACCTCAGTCGTGGTCTACTGTGTGATTCAAATGTACTTGTTTAGTGGTACAATAAAATGACTTCATCAACTTCTGTATTAAAATATACACAGTATATATGTACTGTTCTGTATAACCTAAAGCAAATTATTGGATGAGTAACAAGTTCATACAGACAGGGACTTGAGAGTGAAAGCTGATGATGTTCTTGTGAGCTTTTGGTCCATCTTTGTCATGTGAATTGTGACAGAAGTGGAAATTAAGAATTAATCTTTGAAGTGTAATTAGTAACTTTCTAGATTTCTAGCTACAGTGCCAACTCATGTTTTCAAAGAATCAGGGCAAAAAAAAAATCAACTTTGAAAACTTTTGTTCTATATCACTACACTGATAAACAGGCCCCATAGCAGCTTAGCAATAAAAATATCTACAGCCAACATCCTCTAACCCAAAAAGACTGATGCAAAAAGGCTTGACAGACCTGAATACTCTAACCACAGCATTCAAACAGTTTCTGGGGGCAATTATCAAACATAAACGCAGTCAAGAAGAATTAACTGAAAACTGTTGTAGCCAAGACTAAACATCATTCAAGCAAGTTGATTCAAACCATCCCTGATTTAGATCTATGACTGCAGGAAGTAGAAATGTATCTGAAGTTTATTCTGGGTTTTAACAATTAAGAACTTGCGGATTTGATCGTGTATAGGTGCTCTGTATATTCTCATCTTTCATTCCCTGATGTGGAAAGTGTAAGTGTGATTATACAACTTCTAATTGCATTCAGAGTTGTTTAGCTCAACTTAACAAAAAGTGAAAATACTGTTATAAAACATTTCAGTTCATAGATGATTACTGTATCCAAAAGGCTTTGATATCCTAGGATTATTTTGAGGGGTTATATATAGGCTTGGACATGGGTGTTCAAGCACTTACAGACTACCTCTGTCTACTAGAGACATAGGTGCCAGATAAGGAGGTAAATTTCCAACTCACCATCCAGTGGTCCAAGTTATGCTTCAATTTAGTTAAGGAAAAACTCTGCTTCACATGGATCCGAAGCCTGCTCCAGAGAAGGGGTAGTCTTTGTGACACATACTGGTGCCACTAATGTGTCCTATTTATGTTGTAGATAAGATGTAGATTACTAGAAAGGGTATTTCTGATGTATTTTGTTTTTGGATATGCAAGAGGACCATCAGAGTGAGATCAAAGGATGGTTTGTAAGCCGTGCATAGATTGCCTCTCAGCAGTCTGTAGGAGGCCAAGTAGAGGGATAGAGCTTTGAGGTGGTCTGCATAGGGAAAGCTGTTTACTCCCTATATTCTTTTTGTAAGGAACCTCTGTGGACTCTCCAGTTGTTTCATATGCCTAGTCAGGTACATACCAAAGGTGGGACTGTACTCACTGATTGGCCTGATGAGGGCCAAGTACAATTGGAGTATGACATATTTGCACCTAGATGCCATACCCTTGCTTTTAGGTAGCACAAGATACAAGGAATCACTTACTACCATAGACACATGATGGTGAAAGGCCAGGTTACTGCTCATATGTGTTCTCACATCCTTGACCACTGTATCTACTCTTAGGGGGTGTATTTTCAATGCAGTACTTTCTAGGATGTAGTCATCTTCACAAAAGATACTAATATGCATTTCTTGGTATTGAGTTTTATATGGGTGGCTCTGCTACTACTTATTAGTTTGTGTCGGGCTTTCTTGGAGGTAATTTCGGTCTTTGGGGGTTCTATAACTCTAACTAGTTTGTAATCATCTGCAAACTTGGTCAGCCAGAGGTCCATGATGCTGGCCTTGACTTCATAGCAGTAGATGCCAAAAAGGAGATGCTCCAGAATTGAGCAGTGATGAGCCTCTTTCTGAAGGTATACTCCCTTATTCTAACTTCTTTTGTCCTATCAGTGAGTCAGCTGATTGTGTGACAGAGTGATTTTGTAAGTTAGTCTACAATTACTAAGTGGGATATTGTATTGAGTGCTCTGTCCAGCTGGTTGTCAGTATGCATATCCTGTGCTTGACAAAACCAAACTGAGCTGGATCAAATGTAAGTAGATTTCAAACGTCATTGTATATCATTTGAATGGTAATTCTTTCCATTGCTTTGCATATGACACTAGTCAGACTTATGGGTTTGTAGTTATCTGGGTCCGTACTGTGCAGAGAGAGAGATGACAGTTGAATTCTTCCATTTATTATGAACAATGCCTGTCAGAATGCTATGGCTATGAATAAATAGTGATTCTATTGGTCCTGATAGATCATATTTCATGCCATTATGGGGCCATCCTGGGATATTATCAGGGCCCATTGATGCAATGTTCTTGCCATTGGTGAGTACATTGAAGACCTGTCCTCTACTGATAGTTGACAGGGGCATAGTTGGGGATAATTCCTGGGGGGGTGTCCGGGTGGGAGAGGGAAATTGAAGCAAAATGTGTCAGCCAGTCAGTATGCAAAATCTTCCAGCTGAGTATTGTTGGATCCATTTGTGTATTGTCTTTGAGGTTGCTGACATAACTGAAGCATGCCTTCTGATTGTCTTTGGCCTGGAAGGCAATTTTGTATGAAAGAGAGACATTGGGAACCTCCAAACACTGGACCCTACACAGTTCGGCTTTTTTAAGGGCAGATCATGCCTCCTAAACCTGGTGGAATTCTTTGAGACAGTTACCAAGGCTATAGGTGAGGGAAATGTGGCACACACAGCCTACCTAGACCTCACAAAGGCCTTTGACACCATTCCCCATTCTGGTATTATAGACAAGCTCACCAGCCTGAACATAAACCCCTACATCACAAGATAGGTTGCCAACTGGCTCATTGACAGAACCCACATGGTGAGAGTTGCGGGAGCTAGGGCCAACTCTAAACCGGTTACAAGTGGTGTTCCCCAGGACTCAGTCCTAGGACCCCTCCTGTCCGGCATATACTTCTCAGAGGTACAGGCAAGCACAGGAGGAGTATGGTTGACCAAGTTCACAGACAACTGCAAACTAGGGGCTATAATTGACTCTCCGGCTGACACAGACATCCTCCAAAAGGGTCTCACTGAGACGGATACCTAGTGTCAAAATCATGGCCTCAAGCTAAATGCCAAAAAGTGCATAGTCATCCCCTTTGGAAAAAACAAAGTACCCACAAACTATCACATAGGTGGTAGCCCCCTAAATATGGAAGACGTAATAAGGGATCTGGGGACCCAAGTAGAGAGTAATCTCTCCTTTGATAATCACATTGCCAAAGAGGTTAGAAAATCCTTCTATGTGGCCCACCTAATCACAAAAGGGTTCACATCCAGATCAAAAGAGGTCACTGTGCCCCTTTACTCATCATTCATCAGACCCATCATAGAGTACAATGCCCCATTTGGGATGTACCTTACAAAACACCTGCAACAGCTGGAAAGACCACAGAAGTACCTCAGCAAAGGGATCACTGGCCTCAAACAGATGTCCTATGCAACTCGACTGAAGAAACTCCAGCTGTACTCGGTTACATACCGCCTACTCAGAGGTGATATCTGCCTGACATACAAGGCCATATCCAACCCAGAATTGATGGACATGCTCCACCTAAAGAAAACCATATCCCCTCGAGCCACACACTCTAGGGATCTAAACCTCATCACAACAAAAAATAGGACATGTTGGAGGGATAGATTCCTGTCCCAGAGACTTCCCATGCTCTGGAACAAGATTCCAATGTAGATTAGGCAGAGCTCCTCGCAAACACTCTTCAAGAGAAACCTTGATGAGTGGATGGGAAACAGAATGTTTACTCCAGGGATCACTTCAGTGGCTCTGCTGGACAGAGGCACAGGGAACTAATCTAAGGGGGCGGCGAAAGCCAACACATTCTGGCTAAGCTTATAAATGCCTTCAGGCAGATATCCTAGTACCTACCTATGAACCTATGAACCTAAATTCATTCTACATTTTGTTGATATTTGCCTACTGATTCCCCCCTCATTAGTTTGAAGACTCGTATCATACTCTGTATATGACTTTTCATAACAATTGGCTTAATTACTGGTGTCATTCTAAGGGGATCCAATGTCTGTCTGCTTGGGATGACATGCTTGACAAGCCACACTGCTTCACAAGGGATGGCTTGCACCTGTCACCCCTGGGCTTCCGGATATTGGCCAAGGCTCTTGCCACCCCCATAGTGTCTTTTTTAGGCAAGGCTCAAATGACAAACCTACCTCCCTAGAAAACACAAGTGAAAAAAAACTAAGGGTAATGCTGCTCAATGCCAGAAGTCTAAACCTCAAGATGCACGCCCTCGAAGCCCTCCTCAGTATGGAAAACATCGATGTCTGTGCAGTGAATGAAACCTGGTTCAAGGCTCCTGAGAGCACCCCAGCACTATCAGGTTTTACCTCATATCATGCTTTCCGGCCCCAAAACTTGGACCGAACCACAAAAGGAGGGGGAGTATCCATTTTCATCAAAGATACCCACACCTCCAGGTTAGTGGCAATGCACGAAGCATCGGAGACTATCCAGGTGCAACTAACCATAGGCAAAACTGCCTTACAGTTTGTAGCATGCTACAGACTACCCACTCAAACTCAGGAACCCCACACAGCCTTCCTGAAGACACTGGAGAGTATGAATGTCTCTCCAAATACCATCATTTTGGGAGACTTCAACTACCCAAACATAGACTGGGAACATTACTCAAGCCCCAACACCCTAGCCCAAAGGTTCCTAGAATTCATAAACTCAAATGCAATGGAACAACTAGTCACCATTCCCACAAGAGGAGACAATATACTAGACCTGATCATCACAAACATGGGGACAAAATGCTCCACACCGAAAGTATATCCCTCTTTGGTAAGATCAGACCATAAATTAATCTCAATGGAAATCCACATCCCGCCCCCACCCCCTGCACAAAAGACCACAGTGAAGAACTTCTCAAAAGCAAACTTCACACTTCTTAAGACTGAAGTGGTATCCTTCAAGGCCCCTGGGCCAGTGGAAACCACAACCCACACTGCTGAATCCTTTGCAAATGCCTTCTATGGGCACCTTCAAGAATGCATGGATCATGCAATCCCAAATAAAACCAAGACCCATTCCCCCAAAGGCAGGCACCAGGTCTGGTGGACCCCAAGTATAAATAAACTTTACAACAGGAGGAGGAAGCTACTACATGACAGAGCAAAATCCCTAAAAGGGAAGGTGTCTGTGATCAGTACTAGCAAAAAACTACGATCACTCATAAAATCATCCAAGGACAACTTTGAGAGAAAAATCGCAAAAGACACAAAAGACAATCACAAGGCCTTCTTTAGCTATGTTAGAAACCTGGGTGGAAACTCCCAGATATGCTCAGAGTTAGTCCAAAATGACACAAAATACACTGAACCCACTGACATTGCCAACATTCTGGCAGACAGGTTCAGTGCAAATTTCTCCTCCCCCCCCCCAAAAGGAGAAATAACTATCCCAGCAGAGTGTAGCCTCCCTAACATCTCAGATGCCCAGGTGAGAGCCGCCCTCTCTAAAGCTAAAAACACAGCATCAATGGGACTGGATGGTGTCCCGGGCTGTGTGCTACATGAACTCCAAGAGGAACTAAACCCACACATAAGGCTGCTGTTTAATCTTAGCCTTACTACAGGATACGCACCCAAAGAGTGGCGTGGCAACAGTGGTCCCACTTCACAAAAGCGGTGCTTCTACGGACCCTGGAAATTACCGCCCCATAAGCTTGACGAGCCTGGTCTGCAAAGCTATGGAGAGGATCATTATGGAACTCATAAACAAAGACATTGGGGACCTACAGACATTGGATCCTACCCAATTTGGCTTTGTCAAGGGCAGATCCTGCCTTTTGAACTTGGTCGACTTTTTGAAACAGTCACTAAGGCCATTGATGAGGGTAAGGCAGTTCACACAGCCTACCTTGACCTTGCAAAAGCCTTTGACACAATACCCCACTCGGGCATCATAGACAAACTCACCAGCTTAAATGTAAACCCATATGTCACAAGATGGGTTGCAAACTGGCTCAAGGACAGAACCCACAGGGTCAGAGTTGCTGGAGCTATGTCAGACTCTAAGCCAGTCACAAGCGGTGTCCCACAGGGCTCAGTCCTGGGACCCCTCTTGTTCGGCATTTATTTTTCTGAGGTACAGGCAAACATAGGAGGATTGTGGCTGACAAAGTTCACAGATGACTGCAAACTGGGCGCCATAATTGATACTCCAGCGGACACAAGCATCCTTCAGAGAGGCCTCATAGAAACGGATAATTGGTGCCAGAGCCATGGCCTTAAGCTGAACACCAAAAAATGTATAGTCATACCCTTTGGGAAAAACAAGGTACCAACAAATTACCACATAGGCGGTAATCCATTAAGTACAGAAGAGGTAATCAGGGACCTAGGGACCCAGGTTGACAGTAACCTCTCATTTGACACTCACATTGCCAAAGGGGTTAGAAAGACCTTCTATATTGCCCACCTTATCATGAAGGGTTTCACATCTAGATCAAGAGAAGTCATTGTGCCCCTGTACTCTTCTCTTATCAGGCCAATGATTGAGTACAATGCCCCATTTGGGATGTATCTCACCCGACACCTGCAGCAGTTGGAAAGACCCCAAAAGTTCCTCACCAAGAGGATAGAGGGTCTTAAACATATGTCATATGCTGCCCGACTGAAAAAACTCCAGCTCTATTCAGTCGTATACCGCCTACTCAGAGGTGATCTGTGCCTGACGTACAAGGCCATGTCCAATCCCGAATTAATGGACATGCTCCACCTCAGAAAATCCAAATCCATCAGAGCCATGAGAACAAGTGACTTAAACCTCAACACAGAAATAAATAGGACATGCTGGAGGGACAGATTCATAACCCAGAGGCTCCCTACACTCTGGAACAGAATCCCAGTCCATGTTAGGCAGAGCCCCTCACTGACTCTATTCAAGAGAAATCTCGACGAGTGGATGGGAGATCGTAGGTTTACCTCGGGGGTTATCTCTGTGTCACTACTAGACAGAGGCATAGTAAACTAAACCCTAAAAGGGCATAGTATTCTCATCCTAAGGGGTGGTGTAAGCCACATACACTCTGGCTAGGCTTATAAATGCCTTAGGGCAGATAGCCTAGTACGAACCTATGAACCTATGAACCTATAACTTAGTATATTATGTTGCAAATAATTGAGAGAGAGAACCTTTTTCTCCTAGTGAGACCATCATTTCTTCCTGTAAGGAAATTAAAAAATATATTTCTCATAGGTTTTGCCTTATATCAATGCTGTAAATTTCTTATAAAGACTGACAGTATTAGTGCATAGTAAAAATTAAATAATGAGTGTTCATGTGTTTGAGTATATGTTGGGGCCTTTTATCTGGTTTGACTCTATCTAAACTATTTTGTAATGCACTTGTTGCTGTAGCAATAAGAAATAAATCCTGAGTTTGAGTAATTTCTTGGCATCTGAGAAACCAGGTTGGGAAGGTGAGATGTGAGTGGCCAGCCCCATTTTAACCAATCAGGCAGATGGTGGGGGTGATACCAAGGAGCTGATTTATTACTAGAAAGTAAAAGATGCAGGCAATGAATCTCAAAAAGGCTGGGGCATGGCTTGGTTCTTAAAAAATCAGTGAAGCTTGTCCTCATTAACATGTGTCATATTGCAATTATTTGGTTCAGCTGCTACTGACTTCAGGTGCCCCCAAGGCTAGGCCCCTATAAAGCCTATTCTGCAGATCCTGCAACATGTGACAACCTCCTTTGCGTGAACTGCAGCAAGGTAGTCCCTTTACCAAGACATCTCCTCTATCTGGATGCCCACTGTCTATATGCAGGCTGTATGGAATTGCACATGCCAGGCACTGTATAGCAGGACGAGCAAAGTGAGTCATTGTCCTATTATATCTAGGTGAGGGTTTTCTTGGCCCTTCGCCCCTCCGCTAACATGTTGATACAATACAAGACTAGGTGAGGTATCAGGTTTGGCTTGAATATGTGTTAAGCTCCAGGCACTTATAACAATCACACTTTCTCAGTCATTCCTGCACAGCCAGCCTAATGATTATGATTACCATATGAGCTTGAATGATGAACTTGCTCTACACTGACCTTCCCCAAGGAGAGACATACCATTCCACCCAGTTAGTGCCATTAAATGTCATAGACTCTTATCTCACTTGGGTAACCTAGACTGTAGTCAGGGCTTTATCCCTTTACATCAGTATTGTGGCAAAGTGTGGGTTATATTGTTGTTGAGGGTTACAAGTCTTCAAGTTAAATTTATCACAGACTTTATCACTGAAAAAGCTCTTTCTTGCATTTGTAATTCATAAAAATGTTCTGTCTTGGTTAACCTCATGTGATTCTACCTCACTGATAGTTATTTTAATTCATTGTGATGCGCAATTGTTACTGCTTTCAATTGGGTCTATATCACGAAATTGAACTTCCAAAATGTCGAACACCATAAGTTTGAATTTGGAAGATCGAATTCGGATAACATCGGCAATTCAAAACAGTGAATTTTTTCCCAGGGAAAAAAATTTGCTGTTCCGAAAAACACACACATAACACAATCTCACCAAACACCTTCAAAACCTACACTAAACCTAACTTACACCACTATCTATGCACTAACCTTAACCCAGCCCTAACCCTAAAGTCCATCACTACCACACACTTACCTGACCCGCGCCCTAACCCTAAAGTCCATCACTATCGCACACTTAACTGACCCGCGCCCTAACCCTAAAGCCTGTCACTACCCTTTCGTACACTTACCTTGACCTGGTCCGAAAATGCCGAAGCTGCAGAGACGGCCAACTGAATTCTTTCCCTGGGAAAGAATTCGGGTTTCCGCGGCTTCGACATTCTCAACTTTTGACATACCAGGTTCGGCCTTCCGGTATTCGGCGTTCACAACATTTGATTTTGTGATATAGACCCTTTCAATTCAGCACTTTAGTAACTGCTTGACTGTGTATGGGAACATTTGGAGGAACAAAGATCGTATGATGGACTAGCTCTGAGGATGTATAAGATGTGAAGTTGTCCTAACAGCTTATAAAAAGCAACCCTTCAAGTATTTTTTCTGTTTTTTTTCTTTCTTGTAGGTGTCATGCATGTGCTGCACCAACAACTCCATATAAGTAACATTTCAATTAAAAAATCCATATGTAGTTTAGTAATAGATGTTAAAGCTATGGCTACCTGAACCACACACTGACTTTGCCTCCATACCTGAAGCCCCATCTTAGCTAGTAACCTAATCTGATATTGTGTGTAACTTGCAGTCAAACTAATGTGCTATTATACATATCTAGCAACAGTGGTAAACTGAACAAACTGCATATCTTAATGCTCATGCAATATAATAGTGAATATAATGCTCTTACTTTGTGTCAGTAATAGTTTATGTACAAGTTCCATTACACATAATTCTGGTTATTTAATTAATGAATCCCTTCTGATATAGAAATTCAGCCCTTCAAATGGTATCATGTAACATATTTTGTAATATATACCAGATTTGTTACTGAAAAAATTGTCTATATGCATCAGTCTACTTATATGATTAACAAACAAAATTAAATAAATGTATTAAATATTAAATTAGGAATTTTAAGAAACAGGGAATGCCCATTTCTTCTCCACCCCCTCTACCATTTTGCTCTCTCTGTATGCCAAATCCTTTCATGCATTCTTCGTATTGCATTTGAGGTAATTACCAGGAGACATAAGCATTTCACCTTGGCAACCTGCTTGGTATACAAGTTTATTTCAGAAATTTATGTATGGGATTATGTTAATAGATGGTATGGGCCTTCTGTGCTAAAAGATGCATTATGTAAAAAATTAGTTATACTGCATCCATTAAGATCTGCATAATTTTTCACCATTAAAACTGAGTCCTGCATTTTTTCTAAGTCAGCTCTGTTCTTATTACTCCATTACTTTGATTAGTTATGGCTGCAAATAATTTATAGGTTCATAGATTAGTACTAGGCTAACTGCCCTTATGAGCCATTTTAAGCCTAGCCAATTATCCCCTGTGAGATTCAAGCCCTGTACCTTGTGTTTGTAAGGAAAATACCATAACCATTAGGCCACCCTCCCAACCAAAATTTTCATTTTCCCTTTTCTTTAGATTCATGGTTTTAAAGGTTCATAGCGGATTACAAGGCCAGCTTTTCTAATAAGCCATTTTAAGTCTCACCAAATTCTTTCCAAAGATGAGACTCAAACCCTGTATCTTGTGTTTGTGAATCAAACAACTTAACCAATATACCAAGACCCAATCTGTTGATATCCGATGATAATTTATTGATTACTACCTATAAATAAAACACCTGTTTATAACAACTCAGCAAAACAGTCTCTTATGCTCACTTTCATTCATCTCTTATCATTTGTATTTTCATTTTTTATTCTCTTCAGTTTTCTGTTCTTTTTTGTTTGTTTGTTTGTTTGTTTGTACCACTGTGTTCTGGGCTGTTGTAGCTCTTACTTAACAATGATCTGTGAGAGATGGCTAAAATGAGGAAAAGAGCTTCTTTGTAGGAGCAGTTATCTTATCACTGTACTTTAGTGGTCAATGTGTAAGAAATACAAGGGCAGCTTTAATGTCCAGTGTGGAATCCATTTGTGCCAGCAGTAAGACAGATTCCTTCAGAATCCTAGGAGCCAGAGAACAGAGGTGAAATAACCATCTAGTGCCTTAGGAAGGACAGTAAATTAAAAAATATATATCTATGACACTTCTCCTGCAGAGTCTTGAAAGTGTGGTTTGGTTAGGACTTTGTGACAAGAAAGAAAAGACAAGCAGAGATGTTAATGTAGGAATACACACACACACACACACACACACACACACACACACACACACACACACACTTATACACACACACACATCATTATTTATATGCATCTGCATAGATGTGATGAATGCCAATATATTCAACTGAAATATCACCCCACTATATTGTACCAGAAGTGGTAGCTGGTAAAGAAAGTCCCCACAGGATAGAATTTCAACAGATGTCTAGGAAAAGAAGGATAATATATCATCAAAAATAAATAACCATGTTTTCTTTTTCTTTCTTTCTTTCTTTCTTTCTTTCTTTCTTTCTTTCTTTCTTTCTTTCTTTCTTTCTTTCTTTCCTTCTCTACTTAGCTCAAACAATAACTCCCAAAGAGGAACAACAGTACACTCAAGCAATTTATCTGACATAAAGAGAGAGTACTTTTAAGTGCTTTAAGTATTTTGATGTATTTTAATATGACAATTATTTTTTTCATTTGTTTCTGCTTCTATCTAGTTCTAGATAGATAGTGCTAAATACATTGATCATGAGCAAGAATCTTGTCTTCTTCAAAGAGTAACATGGTGGCATTTCTTGTTTACAAATGTATCTTTCTAGCACGAAGGAATTTTCAGCATGATATGGTCAAGTAATGGAATTAGACATAACAGAGCATTCATGTGCTTTAGATCATACAGTTAAATAAAGCCCTGTGGAGTGAGAAATAATTCAGAACTTACAGCATTTGATGCACTGGATTCTTCAACAATGTCAAATGAAGTCTTACTTGTGGCTGGCGTTTGCCACTCATCTCTATGTGACAAGACTAATGCAATATTTTCATTTTCAAAGACACAGTTTTCCTGTATGTAGATATACTTAATGTATAATGATGTACTCATTTATCTAAAATTGCACTTACTGTACTTTTCTCTACAACACTCTTGCTCTGCTACATCTTTTTGCTGATTCCAGTCCCAACAGTGGCAAAAAATAGAAATAATCAATGCATTTTGAATGCACAGTTATGTACAAAGATAGCTGCATGTGAATATATCTTAGTCTAATCCCTGCTGACCCAAATCAGTGCAAGCAGACAGACAAGGCACAGAATATATTCCATCCAAGGGCATTAGTTTAAAATGTTAACACATTACATTCCAAAATATTGTCATTGTTTGACAGTAATATACCATTACGGTGTTATAACTAGTTCATGCTTTTGCTCAAGGTGGGAAAGGGCTCCAGCTTGTTAATTGATGTACTCCCTCATGTCTTTAATAGATGTACTCCCTCATGTCCTAACAACACCTTTTCTACCAAAGACTGACCTTCAAGAATGACACAGATATGGGGATCAGCTTTGGAAAACAGGGTAGTCAAACTACTGCAGGCAATTTAGGAAGGACAGCATTCATGTTGACAGATGAGAAGGTGAAGGGAAAAGGTTCATTAATAATAAACAGAAACAACAGGAATATCAGGTATGCAGTTAAGCAAAGATGGACTGGATGAGTAGCCATGAGAACTGTCTTGAGCAAAGATTATAAAGGACAAGTCAGTGAAAAAGGATCACGTGGCTGGCAGGAAGTGTACAAATTCCACAGTGTATATATATATATATATATATATATCTATATATATATATATATATATATATATATATATATATATATATATTTTTATATATATATATATATATATATATATATATATGCTCAAACAAGTAAATAAATGAAACTACATACCTGGCATACAGAATAACAAATTAAATACTCTGGGCCTGCAATATGCACTGAACGTCTTAGAAGATTTATGAGTGATAAGTTTTATTAAAGCAGAGAAAGATCAAAGATAGGCCTGTGATGAGTAAATCAGAAAGAATATTCATGTGCACTGGTTTTGACTACAGGAATATAGGAATACCTACGGCAAAGTGTGAGCCTTTATATTACAGTGAAAAATTTGATTGTTTAGGCCTTAATGAAATTCAAAAATGAAAAGTAGATCAGGATGAGCATATTGTTAGACCTAGCATGGAGAAAAGACTGATAAGAAGACAAAACAAGGGAATCAGGAGAGCTTATTTAAACAAGGAAATCAACATTTTAGAAGGTAAAGGAATCATCAGGACAGGCCAGTTAGAAAGCAGGATATTGTCAATTGTTAAAAAAAATGAACAGAGTGACTCCCCCATCACCACCACACCTTTCAACCACCAGTCAAAGAAAATAATAAGAAAGACTTTTGAAAAGTAGATACAGCCAGTTAAAAATCGGGGTGCTTACATAGCAACAGATTTGAATAACAAATAGCACATACCTTTTCATATGTTCCAGTAGGATTATTGGATATTATACCATGATCCCCCCAAAACGTGCACGCTGATTGGCCAGCGTGCCCGTTGTAAATCGAGTTATACTAATGGAAAAAGGTCCGGTCGCCCAGACTTTTTTCCATTAGTATAACTCGATTTTTTAAAACACTGTCTCGCTATGTTAAATGGGTTTAACATAGCGAGACAGCTTTAAAATAAGCAACGGAGTTCTCCTTTGCTTATTTTAAAGCTGTCTCGCTATGTTATACCCATTTAACATAGCGAGACAGGGTTTTAAATAGCAACGGAGAAGCAAGATCTCCGTTGCTTTTTAGTGTTTCGCTATGTTAAATGAGTTTAACATAGTGAGACAGTTTTAAAATAAGCAACGGAGATGTCCGTTGCTTATTTTAAAACTGTCTCGCTATGTTAAACTCATTTAACATAGCGAAACACTAAAAAAAAAGCAACGGAGATCTTGCTTTCTCCGTTGCTTTTGCCCACAGCTCTAATGTACTGTGCAGGCACGCAGTACATCAGAACTGCCGCGGATGCCAGACATCTGCGGAAGGGCAGTAAACAGGCATTATACTATGCCATTATTTAAGAAAAGTAATAGTTTCTTTTCTTAAATAATGTCATGGTATAATAGCAATAACCCACTTCTGGGTGTGGGTAATGCTAAATTTACCCACGGTTGGCTTTGTTTGGTCCTGGGCGCCTCGGGACCAAACCACGCCAACCGTGGGTAAATTTAGCATTACCCACACCCAGGCGTGGGTTATTGCTATATTACTCTGAGTCTTAGTTATAACAAATACTCCACTGTGTGATGTGGACTGGTTATGACTGAGGTCTGTAATAATGGTAATCTTAGCTATATTTTCAAAACCTAGAAGTCTGGGCTGAAATATACAAAAAAATAGTTTGCATATTTGTGAGCATTGTTACAAAGATAAATATGCATATCTTGTCAATTAATAACTAATTGAAATATCTTTTTATTCTATTATACTCAACAATTTTCATTGGAATGCTAGATTACATACAGATCAGATTGATTTGAGCTGTCAAGTTGTGGTTATGTAGATTATTTTTGTAATTTTTTCTTTAAAAAAAGGATTATGAGCATATTATTAGACCTGTAGAATCTCTAGACTTTAATGAATGCATGGATTAATGAATAATAGCAAACATCTTTCTCAGAAAATAATTTATTTTTGCTTTTAAAAATGTAAAATGTATTGGTTGGATGATGTGGGGATAGTGAATCAGGAAGTGAAATGATGTGGGGATAGTGAATCAGGAAGTGAAACAGATTAGCAAGGAGGAAATAAGGACAGCTATGAAGAGGATGCAGAATGGAAAGGCTGTTGGCCCAGATGACATACCAATGGAAACATGGAGGTGCTTAGGAGAAATGGCAGTGGAATTTTTAACTAGATTGTTTAATGAAATTTCGGAGAGTCAGAGGATGCCTGAGGAGTGGAGAAAAACTGTTTTGGTACCTATCTTTAAGAATAAGGGTGATGTGCAGAGCTGCAGTAACTACAGAGGGATAAAATTGATGAGTCACAGCTTGAAGTTATGAGAAAGAGTAGTAGAAACTAGGTTAAGAAGGGAGGCGATGATTAGTGATCAGCAGTATGGTTTCCTGCCAGGAAAGAGCACTACAGATGCAATGTTTGCTCTGAGAGTGTTATTGGAGAAATACAGAGAAGGTCAGAAGGAGTTGCATTGTGTCTTTGTAGACTTGGAGAAAGCATATGACAGGATGCCTAGAGAAGAGTTGTGGAATTGTATGAGGAAGTTGGGAGTGGCAGAGAAGTATGTAAGAGTGGTACAGGATATGTATGAGGGTAGTGTGACAGTGGTGAGGACTGCAGTGGGAGAGACAGATCCATTTAAGGTGGCGGTGGGATTACATCAAGGATCAGCTCTGAGTCCTTTCTTATTTGCAGTGGTGATGGACAGGTTGACAGATGAGATCAGACAGGAGGCCCCGTGGACTATGATGTTTGCAGATGACATAGTGATCTGTAGTGAGAGTAGGAATCAGATTGATGAGACTCTGGAGAGGTGGAGATATGCTCTAGAGAGCAGAGGAATGAAGGTCAGCAGGGCTAAGACAGAATACATGTGTGTAAATGAGAGGGAGGGTAGAGGAATGGTGAGGATGCAGGGAGTAGGGTTTGTAAAGGTGGACGAGTTTAAGTACTTGGGATCAACAGTTCAGAGTAATTGTGAATGTGGAAGAGAGGTGAAGAAGAGAGTACAGGCAGGGTGGAATGGGTGGAGAAGAGTGTCAGGAGTGATTTGTGACAGACGGGTACCAGTAAGAGTGAAAGGGAAGGTCTAGAAGAGGGTAGTGAGGCCAGCTATGTTATATGGGTTGGAGACAGTGGCATTGACAAAAAGGCAGGAGTCACAGCTGGATGTAGCAGAGTTAAAGATGTTAAGATTTGCACTCGGTGTGACTAGGATGGATAGGATTAGGAATCAGTATATTAGAAGGTCAGATCATGTTGGACAGTTTGGAGACAAAGCAAGAGAGACGAGATTGCGTTGGTTTGGACATGTGCTGAGGAGGGGTGATGGGTATATTGGGAAAAAGATGCTAAGGATGGAGCTGCCAGGTAAGAGGAAAAGAGGAAGGCCTAAGATAAGATTTATGGACGTGGTGAGAGAGGACATGCAGGCGGTTGGTGTGACAGAGCAAGATGCAGAGGATAGGAAGAAATGGAAAGAGATGATCCGCTGTGGCGACCCCTAACTGGAAAAGCCGAAAGATGATGATGATGATGATCCTTCTCAGAAAATAATTTTTTTAAAAATGGAAAATGTATTATTTGGGCTATCTTTCTTTAAGTATTTGTGCTACCTGTATGTTAGTCATGTAGTCTTAGTTTCTCTGTACTAAACAAATTCAAAATTACATGTGATGGTAGGGTTTAGACAATCAAGTGAAAAGGTAAAATCAAGCTAATAAATAAATGCATACCTCCACAAGTTGGTAAATTCTGTTCAATAAACAGGGATATACCACTAAAATAGATACAAATGAGACATTTGACTTCCAGTCATTCTCTTTGCGGAGTGTGCATGTTTTCCTTTTATATACATGGATGTTTTCCAAGTAAATACATTTTCCCACTTCAGAAAGCATGTTAATTAATACATTGCAAACAGAAGACATTACCCAGGAATGACAGGTACATGTGACAGATTAACAAGAAAGAAGCACAACTTCAAAGGAAAATTATTTAATAACAGATTTAGTGCTTTCATTCAAGGATACCCAATGAACATACAAAATAAATAATGTGCCGTTGAATTATAGCATTTAATCTTTTGATAAATTGCTTTATATTGAAGTGTTATTTCCTTTCATGTTAATACACTGGCTGCTCTAAACTGTCTATATCTATATCTATATCTATATCTATATCTATATCTATATCTATATCTATATCTATATCTATATCTATATCTATGTCTATATCTATATCTATATCTATATCTATATCTATATCTATATCTATATATCTGCATAAGAGTTACCTTGCCCCTGTGGCCAAGTTCATAGTTAAAAGGGCCCAAGATGACAAGTCCACTATAGAAACCTACACAAATGATAAAAGTGACTAGAATATTAGGAATACCACAATATCAATTGCTAAAGCATGATGAAAATAGTAATTTAAATAAATGGGATGCAATCTGAATTAGACAGAACATAAATTACATTTGCCTTCAGAATATAGCAGCACGGCTTTGAAGAAATATCCTTGAAGGCTAAAGAAAGTTAACAAACAAGTCATCAAACTGAAAGAAGAAATGATGGGAGCCATTGTTTAGATGCAATACATCAACCAGCAGACACTTAAAGAGAGAATAAGGAACACATAAAGGAAATGATTAGGTCTTTAGCAGGAACAGAGTTTTGCTGAGAGACATTAATCTTCATGAAGCAAAGTGGTGCTTTCTTGCATCTAAATTAGAGAATGGAAATTAAGGTTCTGAGGTATCAGATTAAGGAGAACTATTCAACTTGCACAAACCTGTACAGGGAAGGTAAAATTCTCGGCTCCCTATTACGCTGTCACAGACGCAAGTTGTCAAATGCATCTTTGTTGAACTGAAAAGCGCGAAAAGGTAAAATAACAAAGCGGCTTTTCAGCAAATTCTTTCCCTGGGAAAGAATTTGCATGGCCGCTTTCGCTACTTTGCTGTTTTTGGCACTGTAGTGTGATCTCAGAGTTGATATATTTAAGTAGGGTGTGTGTGGGGGACACAGCCCCCCGTGTAGGGGGTTGTGGGGGGCACAGCCCTCCACATTATGTAATGTTTTACAGGTTTTTTTTTTTGTTTCGGAACAGTGATTTTTTTCCCTTGGAAAAAATCGCTGTTCTGAGGTTTCGACGTCGTAAGCTTTCTCTTACATGGGGTCGATTATGTGTTGTTCGCTCTTCTGAGAGTGCGATATCATACTATAGACCCAAATTCTCAGTATTATGGTCAGCAAGGATGTGAGTGCTTAAGAACTGGAAGTAAAAGACCTTTGCCAACAATAAACATGCAATGTTTTACTTTTCTATGGGTGATGGGGATGATAGAAAAGCAAACAGAACAAAGATTGTAACTTCTAAAAAGTTAATGCATTAAGCTACAGAAATTGCTTATGTTTGAATGGGGATGCTGGAAAAAGTGTTGGAGAGAGTGTCTGATTAAAACTAAAAAAAAAAAAAAAATTAAAGAAACATGCACACTCGCACACTTATAAAATGGTCTAGAAAACTAAACAAGTCTGATAGAAAAAAGATTACAATATGTTCCAACAAGGAGGATAAGGAAACAATCACTGCATAAGAAAGCCCATTTTGGTAGTTAAAAAAGAGAGGAGATGAGTTTATGCAGGATTATGAGAAAGCTGGAAAAGGTTGTACAGCTAGTATGAAAAGCAAATCCAGAGAAAAAACTAACACACAAAAAAGCTCCATTTAACCAAATTCCATTCATTTTTTCTTACAAACTCAAGTTAGAGACTTTAGTGAAGTCAAAACATAAAACATAGACCATGTTCCTTTATGAAGTTCTAGAACAACCAAACTGCAAAGCTACCTTCTCATCTGGTAATGGAACATGCCAGTAAAATTTAAAGAACTCCAAAGGAATTCTATATGTTCCTCCAATATTTTCAGTGTCAAATCCTACAACATCACATTTATTACAAATGATTATAACATAATCAGTAGTATTAAATATTTTTCTCCTCCCTAATTTATGAACATACATTATCAACAACATCAAAATATAAAACATGATAATTTTGTTTCACGGTAAATAAAATACAGAATAAAGATATAACTAGAGCGAAGAAAGAATGTTTATAGGTTTGTAGGTGTGTACTAGGCTAATAGCCCTGGAGTCTTTACAAGCCTAGCCCAAAAAAATTGCCCAGGCACCGTGCCACCCAATGTTAGTTCACAGTGCTCCTATCTGGTAGGGCAACTGGAGTAATCCCTGGGGTGAACTTTCTGTTACCCATCCACTCGTCAAGATTTCTCTTTAAGAGGGCCAGTGAGGTGCTCTGCTTGACATAAATGGGAAGCTTATTCCAGAGTATGGGCAATTTTTGGGAGATGAATCTGTCCCTCCAGCATGTTCTGTTAATTGTGGTAATGAAGTTGTGATCTCTGGAGCATGTGGCATGGGGGAATGGGATTTCTTTAGCTGTAGCATTTCAAGTAGGGCTGGGTTAGACATGGCTTTGTAAGTCAAGCAGAAATCACCTCTAAGTAGATGATAAGAGACTGAGAACAGCTGAAGTTTCTTGATTTTGTCCATGTAGGACAAGTGTTTAAGGCCTAGGATCCATTTTGTGAGGTACTTTTGTGTCCTCTCCAGCTGTTGTAGGTGTCTGGTCAGTTACATGCCAAACAGGGTGTTATATTCGATGATTGGTCTAATGAGGGATGAGTAGAGAGGGATGATGACCTCTTTCTTCCTGGATGAGAAATATTTGGTTATAAAACTTGCCATGTAGAAGGACTTTCTGACCACAGTGGCGATGTGGTGGTTGAAGGTTAGGTGGCTGTGTTCCTGGATGCCCAGATCTCTTATGGCCCCTTCAATGTTCAATGGGCTCCTATCAATGTGGCAATTCATGGGAACTGAGTATTTTTCAAAGGGGATGATAATGCATTTTGCGGTGGTATGCTTCAGACCATGGTTCCAGCACCAGTCATTGGTCTCAGAGAGGCCCTTTTGTAGGAGGTCTGCATCACTTGGGGAGGTGATAATGACTCCTAGCTTGCAGTTATTAGCGAACTTGGTCAGCCAGAGTCCTTTGGTGTTGGTCTGGACTTGAGTGCATGCGTTATGTGGCAGATCCGGGCACCCGACAGGCAGCTGATTGTAATTTCATGTGGCCCAGGCAGGTATGACCTTAGTCCTGAGTAGCATCCTGCCTTCGCCCAGAATGATACCACTGGTCCTGTCTGTGAACCAATTTGTAGCCCACCTAGTGCTGTAAGGATTAATGTCTAGTTTGCTTACCTTGTGTTTTACTTGTTTTCTGCTTTTAACTGCATATTAAAATTTGAAAAGAGACCGCAGCTCTGTCTCTTGTGAGTCAGGCAGAATTTTTTTTCTCCACCCTTCCACCCAGTTACTGTAGTATTCTTAAACACCACTGTCTTTCTAGTTGCCTTTCCCTTATGTTAATTTGACATATATCTCATTTCTTCTCTGTTGGAGTGAATGACTTGAGATGTACCTCCCTGGACTACATGAAAAGAGACATGGAAGAGCTCTTGGATCATGTGGCCCAGGTAGGTATGACCCTAGCCCTGAGTAGCATCCTGCCTTCGTCCAGAATGATACCACAGTATAAGGACAAAATGACTGACTTCAACAATTGGCTACACTTTTGGTGTCATTCAAAGGGGATCCAGTATCTGTCTGCCTGGGATGACATGATCTACAGACTAAGATGCTTTGCCAGAGATGGTCTGCACCTGTCATCTCTGGGAATCAAGTTACTGACTAAGGCTCTTGCCACCCCTATAGTGCCTTTTTTAGGCAAAGTTCAAAGGACAAAACCACCACCGTAAAAGATACAAGCATGCAAAATCTGAAGGTAATGCTACTCAATGCTAGAAGTCTAAACCTCAAAATGCACTCTCTCAAGGCACTCCTAAAAATGGAGAACATCGATATCTGTGCAGTAACTGAGACCTGGTTCAAGGCTCCAGAGAGCACACCTGTAATACCAGGCTACAACTCTTACCACACTTTTCAGCCACCAAACCAGGACTGAAATACTAAAGGTGGAGGAGTGTCCATATTCACCAAGGATATTCACAACACCAGGCTAGTTGCCCAACACAATGCATCTGAAATTCTCCAGGTGCAACTAACACTAGGTAAGATTGCAATTCAAATTGTAGCTTGCTACAAATCCTCCACCATGCCCCAGGACTCTCACTACACCTTTCTAAAAATAAAGGAAAATATTAAGATACAACCAAATACCCTAATACTGCGTGATTTCAACTACCTTGCCATTAAATGGGAAAACTACTCATGTACCAACACCTTTCCCCAAAGGTTCTTGGAATTCATAAATTCCAATGCCCTGAATCAACTAATCCTTAGTCCCACCAGGGGTTTCAATATCCTAGACCTGGTAATTACCAACATGGGAAATTGATGTTCCACACCCCCTCATTGGTCAGGTCTAACCATAAGCTAATCACCCTTGAAATCCACATCACACCCCAGTAAGGAAACCTCTGTAAAAACTTCTCCAAAGCTAACTCCATGCTACTCAAGTCAGAAGTGGCAAACTTCATGACACCCATGCAGACGAGAACTGAAAGTTCAACTGCAGAATCCTACACTAAGGCACTGTATGAGCACATCCACTCATGCATGAATCATGCCATCCCCAATAGAACCAAGACGGTCTCCTCTAAAAAAAGGAAGCAAATCTGGTGGTCCCTTGCCATAAACAAACTTTACAACAAAAGGAAGAAACTGTTGCAGAAAAGAGGAAAATCCCAGGATGCACAAAACTTCCTTATCAGCCTCAGTAAGAAGTTGAGATCCCTCATAAAATCCTAAAGCTAGTTACAAAAATTGAATTGCCAAAGATTCCAAAGACAACCATAAGATATTCTATAGCTATGTCAAGAATCTAAACGGCAATGCTCAGATCGCTCTGAGCTACAACAGAATGGCATTAAATATACTGATTCCAAGGATATTTCCAATATCCTGGCAGATCGATTCAGTGCAAACGTCACTCCCCTCTCACCCCCTAAAGGGCCCATCTCAATACCAAAAGATTGCGAAATTCTGGTAATAATGGCCACACAGGTAAAAAATGCACTCTCCAAAATTAAGAATACAGCATCTATGGGACCAGACGACATCCCAGGCTGTGTACTACATGAACTACAAAATGAACTGGTACCTCACCTAAGTGTCATGTTTAATCATAGCCTCACCTCAGGCTTTGTGCCCACTGAGTGGAGCACAGCTAGAGTTATCACACTCCACAAGGGGGGATCCACCTTGGATCCATGGGAACTACCGCTCCATCAGTCTGACAAGCCTGATCTGCAAGGCCATGGAACGTATTATCATGGAACTTATAAACAAAGACATTGGCAACCTTCAAACACTGGACCCCATGCAGTTTGGGTTTGTGAAGGGCAGATCTTGTCTTCTGAACCTGACTGACTTCTTCAAATCAGTTTCCAGAGGTGTAGACAAGGGTAAGGTGGTCCACACAGCCTATCTGATTCTTGTCAAGGCCTTCGACACCATCCCCCACTCTGGAATCATAGATAAGCTTACTAAGCTGAGCATTAATCCCTACTTCACTCGATAGGTTGCCAACTGGCTCACTGACAGAATCCACACTGTAAAAGTAGCCGACTCCAAATCCAGCTCCAGACAAGTGACAAGTGGAGTACCTCAGGGTTCAGTCCTGGGACTGCTCTTGTTTGGCATCTACTTCTCTGAAGTACAGGTCAACACTAAGGGACTCTGGCTAACAAAGTTCGCAGATGACTGCAAACTGGGAACTATTATTGAATCCCCCAAATGATGTGGATATTCTACAAAAGGGCCTTACAGAAACAGATGCTTGGTTTCAGAGCCATGGGCTCAAGCTCATTGCCAAGAAATGTATAGTTATCCCCTCTGGGGAAAAAACATGTACCCATGAAGTACCACATAAGTGACAGTGCACCGAAAGTGTGATAAGAGACTTAGGGACACAGGTGGACAGTGGTCTCACCTTCGATAACCACATCACCATAACAGTCAGGAAATCCTTCTATGTGGCACACCTCATCATTAAGGACTTTTCATCCAGAAAAAAGGAGGCCATTGTCCCACTCTACTCATCCCTCATTAGACCCATTATAGAATACAACGCCCCTTTTGGTATGTACCTCTCAAAACATCTGCAACAACTGGAAAGGCTGCAGAAATACCTCACCAAAAGAATCACAAGTCTAAAGCAGATGCCCTATGCTGACCGTCTAAAAAAACTCCACCTATACTCTGTCGCATATCATCTACTCAGAGGCAATCTCTGCTTAACTTACAAGGTCATGTCAAACCCAGAGCTGTTGGACATGCTACACTTAAAGAAATCCTAATCCCACAGAGACACACACTCCAGGGATCTAAACCTTGTCATCACAATGAACAAAACATGCTGGAGGGATAGGTTCCTGACCCAGAGACTCCCCAGACTCTGGAATAGACTGCCCATACATGTCAAGCAGAGCATCTTTTTGGCCCTCTTTAAATGGAACCTTGATGATTGGATGGGAGATAGGAAATTTACCCCGGAGATCACGTCAGTTGCCCTGCTAGACAGGGGTCCAGGGAAGTAAATACTGTGGGAAGAAATAGCCAAGGAATTGTTATGGCTAGGCTTGTATAGGCCCTAGGGCTGATAGCCTAGTATGAACTTATGAACCTATGAACCTATGTCAAACAGGAGATGGCCCAGGACCAAGCCCTGTGAGACTCCACTCATGACTGGTCGACAGTCTGACTTGGAATCTGCAAGTTTCACTCTGTGGGTCCTGTCTGTGAACCAATTTGCAACTCACCTTGTGCTGTAAGGATTGATACCTAGTTTGGTGATTTTATCAGTGATACCTGAGTGGGGAATGGTATCAAATGCCTTGGCCAGGTTAAGGTAGGCTGCATGCACTGCATTACCCTCATACACTGCCTTGGTGACTGCCTCAAAGAAGTCAACCAGGTACAGCAGTCAAGATCTCCCCTTGACAAAGCCAAACTGTCTGGGGTCAAGAGTTTGAAGATTGCCTATATCTTTGTTAAGCAGGTCCATGATGATGTGCTCCATAGTTTTGCATACCAGACTCATCAGGCTAATGGAGCAATAGTTCCCAAGGTCTGTAGTTGCTCCCCTTTTATGGAGTTGGATGATGGTGGCTGTGTGCCATTCTTTAGGGACATAGTCTGAGGTAAGGCTGTGATAGAACAGGGCACACAGATGTTTTGCCAGTTCATTTTGTAGCTCATGTAGGATGCAGCCAGGGATAATATCAGGTCCCATGGATGCTGTATTCTTGGGTTTGGACAATGCAGTTTTTATCTGTGCTGAAGAAATGGTGGGTACCATGCTTTCTTCTGGTATTGTGATAGGGCCCTTGTGGGGGAGTGGGGTAAAGCTGGCACTGAATCTGTCAGCCAGTATGTTGGCTATATCTGTTGGCTCAGTAGAGGAGGTGCCATTGTGCAATAACTCAGAGCAAATCTGGGTATTGCCTTGAAGGTTTTTGATATAGCCATAGAAGGCTTTGTAGTTGTTTTTGGTGTCAGCCCCAATTCTGCCTTCATAGCTGGCTTTAGAAGATTTGATAAGGTATTTCAGCTTTTTGTTGAGACTGATAAGGGAGGTATTCCAGTCTTGTGACTTCATTTTTTTCTGCAACAGTTTCTTCCTTCTGTTGTAGAGTTTATTGATGGCTGGGGACCACCAGACAGGCTTCCTTTTTTGGAAGAGAGCATCTTAGTTCTATTTGGTATGGCAGGGTCCATGGATTTGTTTACATGCTCGTACAGTGCATTGTTGTATGATTCAGCAGTCATGCAGCTATTTTCCATTGGCATGGGTGCCAAGAAGTTAGCCACTTCTGTTTTTAGGAGCCCAAAGTCAGCTTTAGAGAAGTTTTTCAGGATGGTCACCGTAGCGGGGGGTGTAGGTGAGATGGAGATTTCCATGGTGATCAGTTTGTGACTGGATTTAACCAGGGAGGAATTGACTATAGGTGTGGAGCAAAAGTCTCCCATGTTGATGATAACCAGGTTGAGGATGTTGCTTCCTCTAGTGGGGGCAGTGGCAGTTGGTGACTTCAAATTAAAGGGGGGGCTGCAGGAGACAGCTGAATGAGTGGGGCCAATGGGAAGGGGTGTGGTCAACTAGAAAGGGGTGGAGCTATGCTCAAAACCACAACAACTGGAACTTTAAATACGCTGCCCTGGGTGCCAAACCATCATTTTGAGAGTCCAATCAAGACAAAATGAAGTGTAGAAGAAAAAAAATAGTTCAATGCATTGGCTACATGACAGCTTACTTAATATCTAGATGGAAACAAAAAAGGTCGTGAGGCATGAAAAAAATAAATTACTTTTTGAATACATTACTGGAATGCCAGTCAAAATCAAGTATAAAAAAACAAGCAGCACTCAACTCAAACCACTTTTCCTTGCACTGCAGTTCTAATTATAACTTATATCCAGCTTTATAAAAGTACCAAGTAACATGCTGAAAGTAGCTGATACCCCAATGGTAAAAATGTTTCTTATCCAAAAAAGACCTGCTGCCTGACAACAACTATCTACTTGTTTCATGCGGAAGACATGATCAAAGTAAAAAATGAACAGCAGACAAGAAACAAGCTCAAGATAAATTGCTTAAAGGATTACTGCACAGATTGTGAAGCACACATGATAGATTGGCATTCTGTTTAGTTTACGGATAAAGCCTGCAAAGATTACTGCAAGTCTCCAACAAATGTAATGAGCTTCTGAAAATACTGTAATCCTGTCTTTTATTACAATACCTAAGGCTTATATGTTATCTAGTTATGTAAATAATTTTTGCATCGCAAGAGCAAAACGGCTTTCAATGTTGGTAATTCTTTAACAGTATGCTTATTAAAGCCTTACTTGCATCTTACAATCTCCAACAAGCTTACCTGATGGTCATTAAAGCATTGCTACTTAAACACAGAGCAACAGGGCACTGCAACAGCATGCATTTTCTGAATAATAAGAAGCATAAATCAAAAGTATAAAAATATGACAGAAAACCAGAACATTCTGCAAAATCAAGGAAAGATGAAAAGCCACTGTCATACGTGTGTCTAACTTGGATGGGGGAATACTCTGCACACTTACACTGCATAACTGCTCCTTGCCTTGGTTGTACACATCCAGAGTCATTACATGGGGGAGTAGGGTGTAACAAGTATGTCACAATTTGATATGTCTCTGGCTGATGGTGATGGCTCTGACACTAATACCTCTCAGCCTCAGAGCAAGAAATCTGGACAAAGCCATACATAGAAGTGGGACAAAGGCCCAAAAATAAGGACATTTTTTAAATATTACTCTTATAAACTTAGAAAGATAATAGAATAGTAGTAGGTCTTGCATTAGTATGAATTTTTTGAAGGGTATGAAATCTGAAACTCAAATGTCTGCCATTATTTTCTAACTTCAATCTTTAATGATTTGCCACTAATTTGCCAGAAAACCAAAATTTTATGAAAACCGGACCAAAACTGTGATGCAAAAATATAAAATTGCCACACAATACAGCTGGGAACCTGTCAAAGAAGGGACACCTTTTTAATATTAGTATTGTTAACTTGAACAGCTGACAAAATAAGAGAATCTACATGCATTTCTAAAATAAAAGTAATCTTTAACGCTGATCATTACAGTTATTTATAATTGTAAACCCTCCACGTTTTCTTCAGAATTAACATTTTGCATAGGGATTATTAGGGGGAGAGCAACATTTTGAGCCAAAATTGGGGACAGTTGAGAGATTTGAATATTCCTAATTTTATAAAGCGATTTATTTGCACATATCTCTCAACCTTTTAATGCAGGAAATCTGAACAAGGCCAAATATATTGAGGGAACATACAAACAGTACTAAAAATTGCTCTTGTATAAACTTAGACAGTTGATAGAATAACAGGTCTTGTTTTAGCATGCATTTTTCTGAAAGTTATGACTTCTGAAACTCAATGTCTGTCATTATTTAGTGACTTCATTCCTAAATGGTTTGCCAGAAAACCACAAATTTTATGAGAAACAAACCAAAAATAAGAAGCAAAAATCTATTTATTCTGCAAAAATCTGGACAGTTGAGAGGTATAGTTCAGCCGGGGCTGTCTTTGAGTTTGCTGCTCTTCTCCCCTCACAAAATCATGGTCGAATAGATCCTCCCCCCTGCAGCCATTCCAATGTCCCATTCCTTGGTTATTTCACCCAGTTTACCATAAACACTGTAATGTGTATAATGCTTTACTTCTACGATGATTTGGATTTCATTTGAAACTTTTATTTTTCATTTTACAGCACAAACACATAGATTTCTGCTAAACAAAGCAATGCAGTCTCACAATGAAAATAGACTTAGCATTAAAACTCCTCTGCCTTGAAACTCACATTCATTGAAACCACATTGAAACCCACATTCAAAGAAAATACATTTTGCCAGTAGCAGATAAAGATTAACTTTGGGCTGTTTTCAAACCACAGACCCCTTGCACATGAAACATACACATGCTATTTGATATACCTTCCTGATTGTATTAAATTATATTTCTTGTACAATACAGTACAGTTTAGAGGACATTTTAAATTTATTGTTTTGAACATTTTTCCAGTAAACAATGCATTCACAAATAATGACAAAACTGCCCAATTCAAAACATTTCCATCATAAAAGTCTACTCAAACTTCTACAGTCCACCAGTATCAGTAAATATGCACAATCTCTGAAGAAGTAAAAGTCATTTAAATAATTCCACATTAAAGAGATCTGTAACTAATGAAGAGGTTGCTGCTAGCAAACAACTTTATATTTCATTGTTTCATCTACAAATAAAGTGCTTGTTGCCCTTGAGGAATAAATTGCCTATGTCACACTAAAAAAATGATAAGCTAGTAATATTGCAATAGGGAATGGATGGTAAACTGATAACAGGTTCATAGTTACTAGGTATCTTTATCAAAAAGGACTGTAGAATCCACCCCCTTTGCAACACAGTACAGTATCAGCAATGCATCTACTTACTGTGGGAATAGAACCCACAGCCTTCTGCATCAAAAGCAAGTACACTATCTGTTGTGCTATTAACAATGCAAGCAGACTTATTATAAGCAGCACTAAACTTTTGCTCCGCTGTAGCTCTCAGCTCCTTGTAAAATCTACTCAACACTCAGCTGTATCTCTGAATTTTACAGCACAAAAAATCTGGAATAAGCCAAAATTTATGGGGGGGGGGGTAAAAAGCCCCAAAACCAGGGACACGTTTTAAACATTTCTTGTATAATGTTGGAAAGTTACTAGAATAAAATGCTGTGTTATCACCATACATTTTACTGCCAAGTCTTGAACCAAGAACCCTGTGCAAAACAGTCAGAGCAACATACCACTATGCCAAATCAGCTGTTTTGTGAAAGAGAGGAAGACTGAAACTTAAATGGCTACCATTTATTGAATTCAATTCTCACCATAGCTGTCAACCTCTTAGCACAAAACACCTGAACAAAGCCAATAATTTGGCAATACAGCCCCCAAACATATTCATTGAATTTAGTTCTCACTATAGCTCTCATCCTCTTAGCAATAAACACCTGGACAAAGCCAGTAATGGGGGAATACAACCCCCAAACATATTCAGTGAATTCAGTTCTTACCATAGCTTTCAACCTTAGCACAAAAAACCTGGATGAAGCTAATAATGGGGGAATATAGTCCCAAAAATAGGGACACATTTCAAATATCTATCTTATAAACTTAGAAAATTGCTAGAATAAAATGTTTTGTGTTACCATGTACTTTCTGAAGAATATGAAGTTTGAAATTCAAATGCTTGTCATTTTTATTTATTTAACATTTGTTAGCCAGGAAATTCTGACTTGGAACAAAAGCAAATTTTCAGCAGAGTCCCAGGAAGAAACACTCCAGAAACTTGTCTTTGTAAGATGGGAGGACACCAGAGCAAACCCACATAAACACAGGGAGGACATGCAGACTCCAAACAGAAGGCACCCCAGCCAAGAATCAAACCAGAAAACCTGTAGCTGTCAGGCAGGAATGATACCACTGCACTACTGACTGTGTAAAAAAACATACATACAGAAACCACAGATTTTATGAGGAACAGAACAGAACAAATATGAGTCAAAAATGTGCACATTTTTTACAAAGGTGGTGGGTAGGGAATTCAGGCTCTTGCCACCTGTGCCCAATGTGCAGGGTTCAAGCCTGCGGTATACTCTACCAACCACCATGTATCTTGAGTTCTCTAGCCACCAGTATATAGCAACTGGGGCATTACACACACAGCCCAAAGTCAAGTCCGTTGTATTACTTCCTGTAGTACAATCCATCCAAAAGCCCACCGTGACAAGAGCAAGTCCTTCCCCTTCCTGCGAGAGCAGGCCAGGTGCTACTCAGTCTGTGGATATTGTAGTCTGATCCCCTTCCAGTCTATGCAGTTCTGGAGAGACAATCTGGATTCTGTGCGCATGCTACAGACTGGTTCACCAGTAGTCCAGATATTGGGAAATGCTGTGAGTGCACATACGCAATGTTTTCTTTTTGTTTTTATTTTATTATTTTCTTTTCTTTATTGTTTTACAGCTGGGGGGGGGGTTACAGTCCTGCAGCCCAATAGCACAAGCTGCCCCTGAGTGGAGGTCAGAATGAGCTGGTACAGGGCATTGGAACTGATAAATTCCAGAAAGCATTGGGCCTGTACATTGGTACTTGAATAGTTTTCCCAGTTGATGGAAGAGTTGTTGAAGTCACCCAGTATGAGAGTATTGTGTTGGACCTTGATAGATTTCAGGGTGCATAGGAACTTGGAGTGAGAGCCTAGGAACATGTTTGGGGTTCTGTATCAGGCTATGACTTGTATCGCCATCTTACTCAGTGTTAGTTTTACCTGAAGTATCTCGGATGCATTATGCTGGGCTACCACTCTAGAGGTGTGCATATCCTTTAAGAATATGGAGACACCACTGCCTTTGGAGCTTCTGGCCATATTCTAGGGCTGAAAGGTATGGAACGAGTTGTAGCCTGGGAGTGCAGGAGTACTTTCTGCCTTTTTAAACCAGGTCTCCATTACAGCACAGATGTCGACATTCTCCATTTTGAGGAGAGCTTCAAGTGAGTGTATCTTGAGATTTAGACTTCTAGCATTGAGCAGCATGACCTTCAGATTGCATTTGTTTGTAGCTGTGATGGTGGAATTTTGGTCTTTGTAACACTGGGTAAAAAAGGCACTATGGGGTGGCAAGAGCCTTAGCCAGTAACCAGAATCCCAAGGTTGACAGATGCAGGCCATCTCTGGCAGAGCATCAATGTCTGTTGATCATGTCATCCTAGGCAGACAGATACTTGATCCCCTTAGAATGACACTAGAAACTGCTCGTACTGTGGTATCATTCTGAGTGATGGTAGAATACTGCTCAGGGCTAGGGTGATACCTGCCTGGGCCACATAATCCAAGAGTTCCAGCACATCTCTTTTCATGTAGTCCAGGGTGGTACATCTCAGGTCATTCACACCCACAATGACTGAGTCATATCTGTACTTGTTGTGGAGTGACCTGAGTGCATGTGTTATGTGGCAGATCCTGGAACCTGATAGACAACTGACTGTCACCTTCTCCTTGTTCAACCTAGTGAGTGGGACATCTGTGTGCCTCACAATTGAGTCTTCTATGATTATTGTATTTGGCAAAGTGTTTAGTCTTAAGGACTTAGGTTGAGGGACACACTGTGGTGGTGAGCTATGTGTTCTGGGGTTGGTGTTGTGTTGTGGTGGTGGAGTACATTTCTGACTCAGGGATCTCTGTTGTTTGGGTAAATTTTTATTGACAGCCTCTGCAAAGGTGGGTGTATGGTTTCTGTTTCTATGTGTGGGTTGTAATGGTTGGTGTTCTGGAAGACACTGTGTTCTTGGTAGTGAGTTGCATATGTTGACCTTCTCCTCTTGACCAGCTAGTCCAGTCTTGGCTGGAGCATGCACTGCTTCCAGTTTGGTGATATAAGTGCATCTCTCACATGTGTGAGCATTGGGAGGTAAGAGGAGAGGGTTGTCTGTGTACATTAGACAGTTGTCACACTGTCTCAGAATGCCCAAGTGCACCAATTTTAGCAGGAGAAAGCACAGGAAATTGCCCTACAATCATACTGGAATGATGGGCCTAACTAATAAGTACTGATGCTGTTACTGCGTAGGAACAGCTAGTGCTGATAGAACCTCAGTGTGCTACAATAAATGCTACAAAAGCCTGTTAAAGTGCTAGCTGATTAAGCTAACTGACGTGCAAGAAGTAAAAGAACAAGCACGTTCTAAGGGGAAAAATTGAAGAGTAGACTTTCTGGCACTGTTAACAGTTTAACTCAGCTGTGCGCTCGCTGCATGGTGCGCAAACTCATGCAAACATGGGCTTTTAAACCTGAAAGTTGAAAGGGATGGAAAAACTGCCCAAATGGCCAATAAACTACAATTTCTGGACCAGAAACCACTCCTACAAATGGAGAAAAAGTGTGGATTGGGAAAACTCATTAATTCTTTATGGATTATTAATATTTGTTTCACAGAACAATGAAAAACAAAGTGTCAACCTGTAATGTAGAAAAGATAGCAAATGACAAAATCTGAGAGAAAAACACATCCAAATAGAAAATGTAGGAAAGAAAGTCAAGGAGCTAAAGGAAGACAGTGCTCAGAAAATTGACAGACTACTACACTTGGCTTTCCATGGAACCTAAACAATGTAGTATTTGTACTTGCATACCTACTTGCAGAAGTTTTCAATCACTCTTTTAGTAGTGTCAATTTTCTGGAAGATGATGGAGGGATTATATAACTACATGTACGTGGGTAGGTGGAACTTACCAAGGAAACTTGAGTCCATTGGACCTGACCTCAATAACAGGGAACATCACACAGGAGATAAGAGAAACTGTTATTGATTTCCTGCAGGATAAAAAATGGAGTAAGAGAAGCAAAATCAGTTTGGTGAACACAGATTGTATCAGTTCAGCCTAACTCGTTTTTGACTTGGTTATTCTAGAACTTCATAAATTACACAATACCTGTTTTTTACTGTTTTGACTTTACTAAATGTTTCTCTTAAACAAGTTGATAAGAAAAGCTGAAGGGAATTCAAGTAAAGAGAATTTTTTTTAAATAAAAACAACATTGCATATCAATAAGTAACACAGGGATTAAAATAGGAAACCACAGGAATTTGGAGCCCAAGTCAGACTTTTAAAAATACATATCAACAGCATCAAAATATAAATCATTGTGATAATTTTGTTTCAAGATAAAGCAAACATAGGATACACATAGATAAAACTCCAACAGAATTCTAGATGTTGCTTCAATATTTTCAGTGTCATATCCTACAAAATAACATCTATTATGAATGATTATAAAATATGGTCAGTAATGTTTAATACTTTTCTCCACCTTAATTTATTGACATAATGGACATTTTTTATACTCAGTTATACTAACTTTATTTTCCTTATCTTGCCATTTATTTGATTTGTTTTAATAGGTTGTGTAAAATTCATTACATATAAATACTTATTTTGCCTTATTACATATATGACTAAATATATTGTTACATGAGATAATACTTCTATAATAATTCATGTTCTTACAAAATTCTTCCATGTTAAAACAATTCTTAAAACATCTCTTACTGTTAAGAAGCTTATCACAGCAATATACAAAAACAATGAAAGAACTTTCAAGAATGATGCATTGTATATAAATACAGACCAAATAAAAATGTTGAATAAATAAATGAATACATAAATAATAGTTCATACATATATATGTAAAACTCAAAATAAATCTGATAAATATACATATATAAAATCTATGTATGAGTAAAAAATGTGTATAAAGTATATGTGTGTGTGTGTGTGTGTGTGTGTGTGTGTGTGTGTGTGTGTGTGTGTGTGTGTGTGTGTGTGTGTGTGTGTGTGTGTGTAAAAAAGGAGGGGGGGAGTATATTATTTAATAGACTTGAGTCTCCTATTTTGTAGGACTGGTTTGAGGGGTACTTTATCATCGAGTCCCAGTCTCTTATCTGCTCTAAGCTTTATGATCCATTTAGTCTCACAGCCTTCCGTAAAGTTTTTTACATCTCCTCCTCTATAACTCGGAGTAATAACTTGTATGACAGTAAACTTAAAACAGTGAAGTGGACCCGCTTCTAGTGTATGTCTAGCTAATGCATTATGTTCAGATTTAAGGCGTATGTGGTAAAAATGTTCCCTCATTCTCTCTCTCAATTTTCGGTCAGTTTTACCAACATAAAATGCATCGCAGACTGTGCACCGAGCAAGGTAAACCACATGTTCTGTCTGACAGTCTGCATTTATATAAAAATTGTGTTCTTGTAGTGTAACTGGGTGTATAAAAAGAGTTCTGGTGTCTATGTGATTGCAAAAATTACATCTATTGCATGGTTTAATCCCAGATGTCGTGTTATCAGTATTCATCTTCCCCATAATCCTTGGATGGCAAAGGAGCTGTTTCAAATTCTTTCTGTTTTTAAAAAGGAAACTTAGTTGTTCTCCTACTATCTCTTTGATATCCTCATCTAGGGTTAAAATATCCCAATGTTTCTGTATAATGTCTCTCAAATTATTGGTGTCTAAGGTGTAAAACATTGGTATTTTCACCTGATCACTTATTTCTTCTCTCAGCACTTCACCCATTGAAGTACTTGCACTGGAGAAGTATGGACAGGCTCTGGTTGCCTGTAATGGACTGGCTTCTTCAAGAGCAGTATTAATTTCATTCATTTTATAATTCCTATCTAAAAGTCTTGTCTTCAGGTCCTCTAGCTCGTGTTCATACCCCTCCTGTGTTGGATTTAACCTAGATGCTCTCATGGCTTGGCCTTTCGCTACATTCCTAAAAACATACCCTGGGTGCATGGTCTTCCTGTGTAACAATGTATTTCTGTAGCACGCTTTCCTATGGATCCCTGTATTCAGTATACCATTCTCCAGTCTCTCAATATGTACATCTAGGAATGATATACTATACATTATTATTTTCATTTTTTACATCGCAGGAACATTTATTCCGTGGTGGTGCTACTTCATTTTACTGGTCTTACTTACAAAATTAAGTGAGTCTTGTATTTGTATTTAGCCATCACTGTTTTGCTTGTGCAATGTGTAAACGTTTTCTTCCATTTTTAGTGAGCAACATAAATATGAATTATAGAAGTGTACCTTTGGGACTATTTCCAGCCTCCCAAGCCCAGTCAAAATACATATGACTCCACTAATTTCCACAGCAGATTATGCTTTACAACCACATTTTTTGACTTTACTCTTATTGAAAGTTTTAATCAAGCCCCAGGATTCATGAAGCTTGCACCAGGCGCAGGCGTAGTGTAGGCAGTATAAAACCAAATATGGCCACCGAGCGATTCAGGTACGATCCAATTCCACGTGCACTACCGGCGTATGCCAGATCTGTGCAGCCATCGGCTTAGGTATGCTAATCACCCCATGCACAGTGCCGCACTATGCAAATGAAGGTACATAGCAATTCATGAAGTGGTACAGGCATAGCGTAAGCCCAGAAAAATGTAAACCGAAAAACACGGTTTACATTTTTCCAAACAGAACATCGGAGCTATGAAAGCAGACCAGACTCATGTATTACAAAGTTAACATATGCCAATGGATAAATATACAGCCAATGGCATAAGAAAAGATGCACAACACCTAAAAAACATTTAATGTCATGTCCACAGTAACACAAAGTACAACCGCAGGGCATGTGTGCGCAAACGGGAACACAAAGAAAATATATACAAATGTCATAAAATCGCAATGTAATACAAATCATGATTTCACCATAATATTCAATGGTATGCATGGTACACCACAACCAAGCTGCAAGGGTTGCTAAGGGTCTGTGACAGTATTCGGTGCGGTAACTAGGAATTAGTAGTCAATGCCATGCAAATGAGACAGGTAATAGTGAATCGCAAACGTCCCTCCGGACTAAGGATGTACCATACGGCGCAGCGCTACAACACCGAGGAGTGGTTTAGAGGTATATATGACATCAGCAGTGGGGTGTGCCACCGTAGCTGTAAGCACATTGGAGCAATGCAAATCCGGCCTGGCCATTGCTAAGCAAAGCTACAGGACAGGGGTGGGGAGGTAGGTATAGCATTGTTTAGCTGAGAGCACATATGGTGCTCAAAAGCGCATGTGTACGGGGATGAAAACATGCCCAAAACCTGATAAGCAGATGTACACGCAGTGCACCATAGCACAAACAGGAAGGTCGGGGAAGAAAATAAGGAAATGCCGCAGTAGGATAACTGGAGTACAACTGAGCAATTAACACCTATTAACTCACAGTGGGCAATCGACAGCAGCTGACAAGTCTGCTCGCAGAAACCTGCAAAACAGGATAGGGGAGGCGTTGGATTGCAAAGAAAAGAGAACTGTCATAGCAGAGCAAAGCACACCTGCAGTAGACTGGCCATAGAACACATTATGCAAGTTAAGTGAGGTTTAGGAAAGTACAAATGAAAGCAGGCTGCTGGATGCATGCCAGGAAAATGGGAGGTGAAACGTGAAGAAATGTAAAGGGAAGGGCAAGAGGTAATCCACGACAACCAAATGTAATTCAACACCAAAGGCACCACAATAGTAGTTCCTGTCGTAAAACACATAAGACACCCTGTAGCTACAATCGTACATACACACCCTATGACATCATCAGTGTTCACAGCACAATAGTATAAAGTGTGAAAGCACCTCACACACACCTGTGTATTCCCAAACACTGCACCATAGGTGTAAACATATGGGGAACATTTACAATGTACATGTTGGGAGCTACCATAGCTGTGATTCATCACCATGTGTTAGTGACTGAAGGTGTTGTGGAGGATGATGCTGACAACCACCGCAGGCCCCGGAGGAGGAGAAGAGTCTTCAGACCATGGGTAACCTACCAGGGGCTACATGATCTGGAGAGAGTAGAGCATTACAGGGTGGACAGAGACATCTTACAGCAAATAGTTGAGCTGTGCCGGCCACGCCTGAGATCCAGAAACAACAGAGGGGAACTCATTCCAGTGGACACAAAGGTATGTGTAAGCTTGTGAATACTAGCCACAGGTACCTTTCAAAGGCCAACTGGAGATATAATGGGGATCTCACAGGCATCAGCATCCAGGGTACTACACCAGTTCCTGGATGCCATGTTACCACATGCCAATGAGCATATATACTTCCCCAAAACTCAGGAGGAGTTGGCCAGCAATATGTGTCTTTTCCACCATGTGGCACACTACCCGGAGGTACTGGGTGCGATTGACTGCACGCACATACATATCAAGTCACCACCCGGTGAGCATGGTAGGCACTACATAAACCGCAAGGGATACCACTCCATCAACTGCCAGGTCATGTGCAATGCCCAGGGCATTATCATGGATGTGTGTGCTGGCAGCCCTGGAAGCTACCATGACTCCCACATCTGGCATGCCTCACAGCTGTATCAGGTATGTGTCAGTGGGGACATCCCACATGGCCACCTTGTGGAGGATGCTGGCTATGCACTGGAGCTGTGGATGATGACTCCCATCAGAAATGCACACACACCCATGCAAGAACGCCATAATGAGGCACACGCACAAACCAGAATCATCATAGACCGTGTATTCGGGATGCTGAAATCATGGTTCTGTTGCTTGGAAATATCTGGTGGAGCCTTGCAGTACTCTCCAGGCACGTGTGCCCACATCTTCATAGTATGTGCCATGCTACATAATATGATCCTGCGCAAAGAGCTGCAGCAGGGATGTAATGGTGAAGGCCCTCACAGCCCACCACAATTGCCAAGGCTGTCACAGGCACAGAGGGACTCAGACCACGAACACCTTGTGCCAGCCCCAGTAGGCAGATGGAGGCGTGCCCAATATGCCTACACCTTGGCAAAGAGGGAACGTATAGCACATACTCTGATAGTGTAGGCCCCTATGGACCGACACACCTCTCCACCTGCACACACAGTAAAATGGATGGCACACACACACGACCACCTGTAAATTGTAATGTATAGGTGGCCTACTGTGTGAATCCTACATAGGCAGCCCTCAACCATTGCACACACAACAGCTATTGGAACAAGAAATGTCAACACCTGAACAGTACATGCACTTATCAGCATATGTTGGTACTGTATTTATAGGTTCCTAGGTACATCGGTAGGTACACGCCTGATTGTCAGTGGCCATTCATCAATCAAGGCAAACAGTGTCTGCTGTTGCCACCACATCGAGTAACCAACTGACCCTCAGTGGAGCAGAGCCAATTGCAGGATCCATGTGTGTAATCACTGTTCCCCACACACTCTGCATGGATTCCCTGGTGTGTAAATGAGGGGCTCCATACAATGTAATCATGGATGTAGTGGCAAAGCATGGGGTGTATCTATGACAGGTATCTGTCAACCCAGCATGCTCCACCTATGGTTGTGTGAAGGTGTAGCACATTATAGTGTGTGGCTCACTGTGACATACATTCCCAACGCTGAGGCACATCCATTAAACATCACTTGGACATACTATTAATAGGTCTCATCCATATGTAAACTAACTGAGTTACCCATTTGATTGCAGTATGGAGTAACAGCCGTAGTACAGTCCACATACAAAATGCCATAACACGTGTACAAATCCCAGATGCCCAAGTGGTAAATGCACTGACTGTTGTGCATGTTCCCAGTACCACGTCCTGCAAGGGACATTACGTAATCCAGAAGGCATGAATAATGGATTGTGGCTGCAGGTCATCAGATCAGGTTTAGCACATGTTAGCGGGATTATGCATTGCCCAGTGCTGGTAAGCATCATTTAAACATGACCATACGGATATGCACAAAACAGGGCTAAGCTTCTCTGAATATCGCACAGATCACGGTCAGTGATATCCAGAACAGGTGAAACTAGCATTATTCACCCCTGTACTAATAATGCCTGCTCCGAAGGGTAAAATGACCACTGCCAGGAGTAGAACACGCAATCATGTACACAAGCACGTAACACTAAGCTACTCAAGATGTACCAATGGCAGGTGTGTAATGTGACAGGTTCAAACACAAACGTGCAGAGTCCAGGAAACAGTATACACTGACATGTACACAATGAAAGGCGTATTCTCCCTCTCACTTTCTCTAATATATATAGCAGAGCCATGTGTTACCTGGACCTCTGTACAGTACAGCCACTGCAGTGATCCCTGGTGTATCAGTGTGACAACCTACAGAGTCACCTATGACCGGTGTGTTGGGTATGTTATAACACCCTATTGGCTGTAGTTGATGGGCACACATGAGTCTGTGGGCTATAAGTAATTGTTGTTGTGTCTGGTAATGGGGGCTACCTCTGGTGCCTTCACAGAGTCTAGAGAGGTTCTGCAAATGTCGTACTCATACTGTGTGTGGCCTGTGGTGGTGGAGATCTAGTGAGACTATGTGACGAGTGGGGTGTGTTGCAAATGTTAAATGTCCCCACATGAATGTCAGGTCCAGTCTGGGTTGATGAGAGCATTACCCCCAGCATGGCCACATATGTGCATCTCCCACAGGCTGTGGTGTCGTATGTGGGGAGGTGAGCATTGACTGTGTACATGAGACAATTGCTCTATTGACAAGTTTGCCATATTCATCATATAGACAGGCAATAGCACTGGTACGTGACACTTGGACATGCCTGTATATTCAACCATGTCTCACAAGATATGTGAGTTACGTGTGTACAACAGCTGTTGTACTGTAAGCAAGCTGGAAATATAAGGACAGACAGTGTACTTGTAAGACATGAGTTGGAATGGGTGCTATAGTAATCAGTAGCTCATGAAGTGCTCACATTTTCTGAACAAGTGCTGAGCATGAATATGCAATACAGATAGGGTGTTGGATAATATCAATCCACTGCAACCCACAAGTGGAGACGACAGTCATAAATGGAGGCACTGCACTATTACCCTGCTGAGTATGGTCTGCAAGTCTATGAATCTTTATCAACGTAGATGTTAGCATTACAGAAGTAGATGACACTATGGATGATTTCACACTGCATAGCATACCTGTGATAGGTCATAGGGCATCATCACCCATACTGTGTTCCAGCTACACTGAGTATACCAGATGTACCTTTGTTTGTCACAGGAGTGTTCTACCAGTGGCCTGTTGACAGAAGCAACACTACAAAAGGTGTCTGAGTGACATGTGCATATCACACCAGTGGCAGCTACCGTAAAACAGGGTTAATGTTGCGTACTACCCCCTCGGTGTAGCCTATACCACACAGACAAATGGGAGGCATCTGTGTATGTAAGGATGTGAATGTCCATGACCTAGGAGGAATAGCTGTTTCAGTCTTGCTGACAACATACAGAATGGGCTTTGTGGGTGAGGTGTGTGACATATGTGGACAATCTGACAGCTGATAATAGCATTGTCACTGCTAGGTGAATAACCCTGTACCCATTAACTACCACCTAGGCAGCGGTCAATATTATGGACACTGTGTATGGGATGGTGCTGTGCAGTTCACCTCCCTGAGTTGGTGACGTCTCCAGGCCTATTAGGTAGTCATACGAGGCACCCATGTCATGATAGGGTGCCATCCATGAGCATGGAGATCATTGCACAGGCATACTCAGCACTCGGGTGACCAATATCGGATCACATATCACCTTTAAGAGGTATTGGCCATGCATGGATGGGTGATACCAGCCTTCACAATCCTCACCTCCACTATGCAGCATGCTGGCTACCTTGCATAAAGACATGTGCTACACTGTGATGTTGGACATGCTACACATACATGACCGCATGGTAGATGTATTATTAACTGTCTGGATCAGTAATGTGGCACTGATGCACCTCGCGATGGCAAAATGGCTGTCGAATACAGCTAGAAAACCTTGCCCATACATGCCATAGTTGATAACCATCCCTGCGAATGACGTCCGGCTAGCCATTGTCCCATGTCTATCACATGTGCAACACAGGCGATACGTGGCAGGATGTTGAGCTGCTGTACAGTGCCATGTAGATGTATATGCAAAACACATGCATGTAAACGTTTTCATGTGTATGTGTGCATTGTCACTGCTCATGTCCATTAAGGCAGTGTATGTGTTGATATGTGACATATACACAGCATCAAGGTCAACAGCATTACTGTGGACACATCCAGGCATGTGCTGATAGGTAAGAACACCAGTACAGGCAAACAAACATGCCCACATCAAGAGAGCATTCACATGGAGTATGAGCAATGTAATGAGGTGACACACATATATGGTGATGATAGCCAATGCATAACGGGTGTTACATGTGTGTGACACAAACATGGCAGTCGTGTCAGTGTCATGACGATTTGCAACAATAACTGTTCAGATGTACTAGATTTAATACAAATGTATGTGCAGCTGTATCTCTGTACATCTCTGTGATACTGTGACCTGTCTCCATCATTATGTCTTCTAGATAATTCCTCGTTCACACCGCCAGCGTATAGCCGCCAGGAGGATGATGCCCTCATCCCGTACCTCCATGAGAACTATGAGGTGCTGTTCAGCCATGTGCCACAGCTTGCGCAGCAGCGTGACGACCTGTGGCAGGACCTTCGCAGGAGGGTTAATGATATGGGTGGCCATAACCGCACCTACCAACAGGTGCGCAGACACTGCACGGGCCTGATACGACATGCGAAACAGCGTGCCAATGCAATCACCAGGGAACAAGGTGAAACAGGTGGTGGCCCACCAACCCAGCCCCCACTCACACACACCGAGGAGCTACTGCCCAGCCTGGGGACACCCTCAGAGCAGCATCCACAAACACTAGCTGCCATCGTGGAGGTGGGTGTCTCCCAACCAATGAGCCTGGAGTTGCCTGGCAAGTCACTACTGCACATATGACTATTATATCCCATTTAGTTGCATGTGTCACTGTACAATATATAATGTAACATCATATGCAAGGTATGTTTACAGACATGACGCATACTACAGTATGCTATCCTGTGTATGCACACATGTGCATACTATATGCTATTATACAGGTGAATGTGTGGACATGCACAGTGCGCCCTGTGGCTGTCATACAGTCATGGATAATGTTCAAACTGCTGTGTCACCCCTATACAGGTACCTCTGGCGTGCCGCACAGACATCAGTCCGTTGCAGGTGAGACAGTTATCAGTATCAGGCATGTTAATGCATATATCTATACGCCATGTGGCCAGTTAACACATGTACACATAATGTATGGTCCAGTCACGATATACAGGTCGCATCTGTCATCATTCACACTGGCTACCCATGTGCAATATATACAAACTAAATGAAACACTGACATGAAACCACAGTACCTGTCATTGCTAGATGTGTGGACAGCTGTGCATACAACGGTGGAGGTTTTCAATGTAGGCATATGTACTATACATTGCAACAACATGTGTGGTATGCAAACAGTACCACACAATGAGCTGGGATATGGGCAGCCCACAGGAGTCACCATTGTGTAATATGCCCCTGCAATGGGTGCACACATTGTGATGTGCCATCTGACATGTCCCAGACATGTAGTGTTCCGGCTGCAATATTGTCTCACTATCCCATAGTACATACCCCACATACCAAACATACAACCCATTGTCTGCATAGCCCTGTGGACAGTGTCATATCTGACATCTATGGGCGTATGTCATATGGGACAACACAGACATGAGAGATAGATGGCCATCACAAATATTTGGCCAACACATGTTCACACATGACCATGGAGGATGGCCAGAGAAATGTAGCCACACAGTAGTTGTGATGTGTATACACCCTGCTGCACATTGTCCACACATGGTCCAACTATAGCCTTAGTTGACTGATTATATAGTTGATGTGGAACACTGGACATCCTAAATGCCTGCGCACAGCTTGTGGAGGTGTCACTTAATTTGACCATATAAGATGTGTTGAACATCACGACTGTGTCACAGCATGACAGTATTCACCTGTACAGCTTCCACAGACATTAACACCACACCAGGCCACAGATACCGTACATTTCCCTTGCTGCTGTAGGACATCACTGTCAGCCGTGCAACCTGTGTGTGGTACATTAATGTCATGTGGGACATGGTGTATTGACAAATCTGCCATGTGTGGACATGGTTGCCAGGCAGCTAAGGCTTTGTAGTAGTTGTGCAGGGGTGTCCTCCGTAGGTCTTCCAGTGACCTACCACATGACACAGCATGGTTTAGTGTGTATACACCTCAGTGACGTGGGTCACAATCCACAGTTATGTAATGTGTATGCACGCAGTTATGGCTATGCACTGTGTGCGTATTACACACTGTATAGCACTATAGAAGCCTAATGATGCCATGCAATGGCACAGTGTCTGTACTTCACACTGTATAACAATGTAGATGCCTCACACTACCCTTCAATGCTCATGCACATTTGCTAAAAGTGCATTCTATCTGTAGGGCATACAGACAACATTGCAATGTGATACCCATTACAACGCTGTACATGTGTCAGGACACCATTGTGTCAGACATGTATGCATGTCAATGCTCACATCAGCAGATTACATGTCAAGGTCACTTCAGCCATGTGTACTGTTAATCTGTGTGAACTGCATGGCTACTGATATGACACCTGCTTGCTGTTGTGTGCAACCCAGGGAGGTATGCTAACTACCACTATTAATGTCTGAGCTGCATACCGTCTGCTGTATCACATGCATGCTGCATGCCGTCTGCTACTGACATGACACCTGCTTGCTGTTGTGCAACCCAGGGAGGAATGCTAACTACCACTATTAATGTCTAAGCTGCATGCCGTCTGCAGTATCACATGCATGCTGCATGCCGTCTGTCAAATCACATGCATGGTGTGTCTGTGTGTGATGTAGGTGCGTTACCCTCCTGCGGTCCATCTGATGTTAGTGTCCCCACAGATACTAGCAGTGGTGAACATATGCATGAGGTACAGACAGGGTTGTCAGGGGCTGAATCTGTGCTAATGGTTGCCATCCCCGCACACAGTTCTCATGCCAACACATACCCCATCACCAGTGGCCATAGAGGAAGGACAGTCAGCGTGTGTTAGCTTGGAACAGGAATGTGTGGTGGCCACTGAAGGTGTCTCTCCACACCATGGTGTCAGTGTAATGACTGCAGATGTGCAACACAGGCATGTGGCCAGTGCTGCTCATAGGAGGACCTCTGGCAGACTTGCACCTGCAGGACAGAGCACACCTGTGAGCCGTCTTCGGCAAACATCCATCTGCAAAGGTGGATCACCACTTTATGTACACATATCCATCCATACCTGATGTACATCCTACCGTACTGTCAGTATATCACCATATACAGGTGTCAATGATGGTGCTGCATTGCAACTGCATGTTGTAGTTAGGCACAGATGAATTACATACATCAGCTACTGCACATGCATGGTAGCTGCATGCACACCACTACATGTACATGTGTGTTGGTCCTACATGCCTGTCATGTAGCCATGTTTGCATGCATTGCAATTGGTGGACATGTGTGATGACATGATGACATACATAACACATGGACTGTTGTATGATATGATGGTTGTCATGGGTAACTAGTACAGAGGGAATGTTACCTCGGTCACCATTGACACCTTATGTACTGTTAGCATTCAACAGCCATAGACCTACCTTCCATGTGCATATGTGTGATTGCTGTAGCCACCTGTCTGCATGGAGGACAGCAAAAGCTAGGCTATGTACATATGTGTGGAGTGTGTGTGTGTGTGTGTGTGTGTGGTCTATGTACATATCCACTACGATTACATGTATGTCGTATCCAAACATGTGTGTTCTTTGGTGTAGAGCGATGGTCATCTGTTACAGCTGTGTAAGACCCAGGGCCCCTGTTATGTGCAGAGCTGACCTGGTTATGAACAGTGGTATCATTGCATTGCATAACACATGATGGAACAGTGTTAGTGCATGTGTAGTCTGCACAGTTGCTGTAGACCTATGTACAGTCCACTGGTCATAAGTCACATGGTGTTGTGGTAATGTATGGATGTGTGTTGCTGGTCCAAGGACATGGTACTGTCTGAGGGCTACATAGTAGAATGTGGCATTTACCTCTGTGATCTGCACCTGAGACATCTGTGATGGCTCTTGAGTGTGTACTGGTCAGTACTGTACATGTGAGTGACCTTCATGTACGTGGGTACAGTAACACCATACTGTGTCCTTCCGTGTTTATGTGCCCTTCCGTGTTTAGAATCTGTGTGCATGCAAGACAGACCTTTGCTACTACTAAGTGTGTGAGCATGCCCAGTATGCCGTTGTGTAGATGGACACACAGTACATTCCAAACTGTGCCCTTCCGTGTTTAGAATCTGTGTGCATGCAAGACAGCTTTTCACTACTACTAAGTTTGTGAGCATGCCCAGTACGCCATTGTGTAGATGGACACACAGTACATTCCAAACTGTGCCCTTCCATGTTTAGAATCCGTGTGCATGCAAGATGCCCTGCGCTTCTACTAAGTGTGTGAGCATGCCCAGTATGCCGTTGTATAGAAAGACACACAGTACATTCCAAACGGGCATGTGATACTAAGTGTGTGAGCATGCCCGGTGATACCTTGTGTCGGTGATGTGCCTCTGTGTATGGGCATGGCCATTGACATCCTGTATAGCGATGGTTGTCATCCAGGCAACAGATGTCCATATCCCTCGTCAGGATGGATTCCTACATTGAACACACTGGTTGACTATCTTGAAGAGTGTACTGTCTGTGGTGCGTCTCGTATCTATGTAGTGTTGTAATAGTGCTCGGTAGATAGGCAGTTGTCCCGCTCACACCACTGCCATGTGTTTGTCAACATCTACCTTGGGACAGTAATATGCTTTTAGACTGCTCACTCTCTATACATTCCCTATCGGCGTCTTTGCCTTTCCGGATGATGTCATCCACCTAGAAGTATGCCTGGGAGTGCTGTGTTCCAGTAATCTCGGTAGCGCATTCTGTAACTGCGTAATGCTGTAGTGTGATAAGGTAGTTAGGTGTATGTTCGACTCTCAGCCCTGCCAAGTGTGTGTGTGTGTGTTTCCAGCTGCCTAGGGACAGAGTAATGCTTTTAGAAGGCTCACTCCCCATACATTCCCTATCGGCATCCTTGCCTTTGCGGATGATGTCATCCACCTAGAAGTATGCCTCTGGGAGTGCTGTGTTCCAGTAATCTCGATAGCGCATTCTGTAACTGCATAATGCTGTAGTATGATAAGGTAGTTAGGTGTATGTTTGACTCCCAGCCCTGCCAAGTGTGTGTGTGTGTGTGTGTGTGTGTGTGTGTGTGTGTGTGTGTGTGTGTGTGTGTGTGTTTTTCCAGCTGCCTTGGGACAGAGTGATGCTTTTAGATGGCTCACTCCCCATACATTCCCTATCGGCATCTTTGCCTTTGCAGATGATGTCATCCACCTAGAAGTAAGCCTCTGGGAGTGCTGTGTTCCAATAATCTCAATAGCGCGTTCTTTAACTGCGTAATGCTGTAGTATGATAAGGTAGTTAGGTGTATGTTCTACTCCTAGCCCTGCCAAGTCTATGTGCATGTGTGTTTCCAGCTGCCTGGGGACAAAGTGATGCTTTTAGATGGCTCAATCCCCATACATTCCCTATCGGCGTCTTTGCGTTTGAGGATGATGTCATCCTGGTAGATGTATGCCTGTGGGAGTGCGGTGATGCTGGAACCCAGTAGCACATTCTGTTACTGCATAATGCTGTAGTGTAGTAGACTAGACAGGTCGGTGCTCGATTCCAAGGCATGGCAGGTGCGTGTGTTTGGCAGTTATACCGTATGTGTTGGTATCTGTGAGTGGCTAGCTGCGGAATGTGTTCAGTGTGTTTTGTTGCTGACATATATAGTGTCCATAGCCCGCATATTCTGCCAAGACACTGGGTTGTCAAAACATACATTCGCCAATAGGTCTGGTGAGTAACTGTCAGCAGCCCTACTCTTACCCTTGATACGGTCTGACCCGTGTGACGCAACAAAACACACGTGCTTTGATAGTAACAACACTACATGATGCAGGTGGCACATGTAGTTTCCTTTTCATTCCTGTCTAATGCATTGCTGTCATGCGGTCCGCTGTTGTGATATAAATGCCATATCTACATATGTGTGTACATGTATATGTGTGTATGTATATAAATATATCTATATATATATATACATAAATATATATATATATATATAGATATATATATATATATATATATCTATATATATATATATATATATATATATATATATATATATATATATATATGTCCATGTATATATGTATTCAAATAATATGTATGATATATGTAGATATAGAGGTGGACATAGATGTGAACATATATGTCTGGGGACATCAGCACTATTGAATGTTTGTGCCGAATAATCTGTACGTGATAACCTGTGATCTATGTATATCTGCCATGGCGTGGTGGTAATGCACATCATCTGTAGTGTGCAGGGTCACGGGTTGTAGTTGTGTAGACACCAGTTATTTTGTTGTTGGGAAGACCATGGGACATTGAATATGGTGATAGTAAGGCACCTGTTGCCAGTTGTGTATGGATCTGAGCGATACTGAGCAGTGGTTATTAATTTGGAGGTTCAGTATGGGTCATACAACTGTTCATTAGAAGACTATACTATGCAGATGAGGTTGACAATATTGTATCCCATTTATCACCAGGGTGTGATGCTTGTCCCTGGAGTGTATGTGTGTAGTCAGCCGGGTGCAGGTCTCGAATATAGTTGACAGCATGGGAGGGGGGTCAGGCATACTGTAAGCCTCGGGAGTGCTCCTGCCTTAGTACACCTAAGCTAGGGGTGTGTCTATACCTGCCTGGTGACATTGGGAGGGATGACAGCAGTGGTGAGGTAGTCAGGGTGTACAGGCTGCACAAACAGGGGTTGATCAGCACAATCAGCAGATGACATGGCCAGCCCACACCTGAACAGTACAGTAATGCGAGCAAGCAGCATACACACAGGTTTCGTCTGCGCTCTACGCCACCGGTGTATACCTGCGGGGACATTTCAGGACATAGTCCAACCAAATGGGACGGGCTGCAGCAGGCAACATATACCAACATGTGCAGGAGGCTGGGGCAGTGAGGATGTGTATGCTGCTGAATAACCCTTACTGGGGTGACATAAGACTTTATAGACCCAGGGTGAATTACCAGGGGCTACATGGGCTGGGGATGGTGGAGCACTATGGGGTGGACAGAGACCTCGTACAGCAGTTTGTTTACCTGTGCCTGCCACACCTGACACATCAAACAGGCCGAGGGAAACACATCACAGTGGATACCACGGTATGTGTTGGCCTAGGTGTACTAGCCACAGGTACCTCACACAGCACAACTGGGGATATCATGGGTATCTCACAGGCATCTGCATCCAGAGTATTGCACCAGTTCACAGATGCCATGTCAACACATGCTAGTGAGCATGTACATGTCCTCAACACACGTGATTAGTAGACCAGCAATATGCATCTGTTCAACCACATGGATGACTACCCTGGGGTACTGGGTGCTATAGCCTGCACACACATACACATCGTAGCACCACCCGGTGAGCGGGGTAGGGCCTACAGTCACTGCAGGGGCATACCCTCCAACAGCTAGGCCATATGCGATGGCCAGGGCATGAGATTGCATGTGTGTGCTGTCTGCACTGGAAGCTATGATGATTCCGATATATGGCTTCTGATACAGCTGTAGCACACCAATGCCAATATGGACATCCCCTACAGTCTCCTAGTGGGGGATGCTGGGTAAACACTGGTGTCATGGCTGATGACACCCATCAACAATGCACACACACATGAACACTCACACCATACTGAGGCGGATACACAGGCAAGACATGTACTTGTGCATGTGTTTGGGATGCTCAGTTCACAGTTTTGGTATCCGGACACATCCGTTGGAGCTCTGCAGTATTCACAAGCGACATGCATACAAGTTGTTATGGTATTTGCTATGCTACACAATCTTATCCTGCAGTAACAGTTGCAGCAGGAACAGCATGGGGCAGGGCCACACAGCCCAAAACCACTGCCAAGGCCTGTACAGGCACAGTGTGACTTGGTGAAGGAACTACCTGAGCAGGGCACAGTCGGCGAAAGCCTGTGCACAGTATGACCTGCCCTTGGCAAAGAGGCAACACAAGGCATATGCACTGACACAGTAGGTACCCACGGATTTCCCCTCTCTGACCCGCACACAGTACAATGGATTCCAAACATGACACTACCTGTGCTCGGCCATGTATAGGAGGTGCACTGTGTGCATCCAACATAGGCAGCCCTCCAGAACTGTCCTCAAGTCCAGAACACACTCAGGGTATGTCTAGTGACCTAACAAGTGGCAGTTGTATTAGAATGTGTATTTACCCATTGCTATGGTATGTATGTGAGCATACAAGTGACTGTGGTGGCCAAATGTTAGGGCAGCAGACAGTACACATCCATAGTGGCACCATGACCTTGCAGCTGGACAGATGTGGACCAATACAGACAAATGATATACGATGGCCTATGGATATGCCCAATGAATGACCCCAACCCCCTAAGACATACACAGACTACAGCAGGCCAGGCTGTTTGATGTAGGTTGTGTAAGCTAGGACGTCCAACACCACTGTGCTGGTATTTAAAGCTGGGAACTGACATACACTGGTATCCCTCCAACCAGCAATTTAGGTAGGTCCACACACTGATATGGAGTACCCGGCATACCAGTACAGTAGTGGCAGATGTGTACAACTGTTGGCTGTGCCCCCCATCAAACCTACACATGTGAGAGTCAAGTGCGCCACCCACGGTGCTGTGTAGGACTGTGGTTGTGGTTAGATGTCCCCCCACGCTATGCAGACATGTAGCAACTGTCAATGCCACATGACCATTAGCTACCCTGCAGACACAGCATGACACCTGTCTGTGTAGAACAGAGGGGTCAGCAATACAGTACTAACTATCTGGACATGTGAAACATGTGATACAGTTGACCATACTTGGCATGCTCACACACATGACGGTATGACGGTAATGTCGGTCGACAACATGCGTAACAGTCATACTGGGCATGCTAACACACTGAAACACAGGACAGCCAGGCATGCATACAACAGTGGTCTGGACATATCTGCCAGTACATTGCTATACTGTTGGATGGTGTGTGTGTGGTCTATTGTCTGTACATATGCCACGGTCTATTGTTAATTCACATGAGCTATGTGCGCAGGGTACTGCTACCAACACGTGAATAGGGCAGTTCGTTGTTTGCGGACAGACTGACGCCTTTGGATTCGGACTGGGTAAGGCACATTCCAGCAGGTGGGAGCAGTTGTGTGTGGGTTTGCATAGTGTTAAGCACTGCTGTCCTCTGGTCACAGCACCTTATACACGTTTAGACTCCACATTTCTTTGACAGTGCACTACTGGCATTCTGGTAGACAAACACACTTACAGCCACTCGCTCACTGACATTTCCACTTACATTTGTCACTCACGCTGGGTGTGTGTGATCCCTTGTGATGCATATTACATCGGACTACATGACTACAGTATTGGGTATGTGTAACCATTTTAAGACTGAATGGACTCGGCGGCCTGTCCAGTGACGTAATCATATTATATGCGTGTTCCTCATATGATCTGCTCCCATCTGCCTGATACATGGGAACTGATACTCTGCAATGCTGACATGTGACTTGAGTTTGTTAACGCAGCTGTCCACCGAGTCATGCTACCACATACCTACTGCACATTGTCCACCTTTCAGATTGCGCGACGGGAGACTGTAGGAGTGACACCTTTCTCTCTTTGCATGGGACAGTCCCTCATTAGGCATATCTCATGTGACAACGCCAGACCTCTCCACCAATTGGGTACACATTTCTACAGAATCAGGGACAAGTCAAGAAAACATCAGGGACACTTTTATAAAAGTAGTGCTATTAACTTGAAACATTGACAGAATC
>NC_056742.1:205966600-206041600 GCF_019279795.1 Protopterus annectens
ATTGTGCTAGAAGACTACGGGTTTTACCTAGAAATCTCACAGGAGCTGTTGCTGCCATGTGCCTAGGCCTGCTTCTGCCTGTCACATGTTGCATGCTGTCTACATGAGCTCTGGAGCCTACTGAAACCATGCTCTTATCACTAGCAAGCATATTTTTGTGCCTTCTGTAACTCCATGAATCTAACAAATCTCAATGGCTTTACTCAGCATTAAATCACTGTCACGATGCAAAATCTTTCTCACAGCAGCATTATTAATATCACACAGAAGTCTGTCCTTTTATCAGCTCATCCTCTAAATCACCAAACCTACACATTTTAGCTTTGTTTCTGAGGTCAGTAATATAAGCTGCAAAGGTTTCCTCTTGCTTTTGATTTCTCACGTAAAACAAATGGCTCTCTAGTGTAACATTAGTCCGGGGGATATACATTTATCTGAATTTGAGCTTTAAACACTCGGGGGTCTTCTCTTGATTCAGCCTGCACAACACACAATGAGCTTCTCCTTCACCTTTATACACCGTTGGTGCATAGACAAATGAACACTCCCTTTCAGTGGCCTCTGACCCTGCTAGGTTATGCAAAATGAATGCCCTGGTATGTGCATCTTTATCAGAATAAGCTACTTGTATAAATATATTGTATTCTTGCTCGAATAGTCTCCAATTCTCTGCAATATTCTGATCAAACACAAGTGGTTGTGGCTTGCAAAATCCATCTGCCATATTGAAATATCCCACTGAAAACACTTGCAAATATGCACCAACTCACACACTTGTACATACACATATACATGTGCTTGAAATGTATGCCAGTACTTGTACAACATAATGAGCCTTTGTATAACTGAATTTCATGAAATAAGTTTCCTGGGCACTGTAACACTTCGAAATCTCTTTACTGTAAAAACCCACTTGCCTTGAAATTATTTTACTATACAAATTATTTATCTCATAAAGGCTTTAATGCTAAAGTCATATATCATCATTATTTTACTGTCCAAGCCTTTATCTTCTAACTGCTTTAATGCTAAACCCATTTATCAACATTTTAAGAAATATTTTGAACAATTGCACAGTGCGGATAAACTTTGCAATAGAAGCTGAGGGCAAGAACGACTTCAAAGTAACTGTACTTTGCAAATAAACTATCTTAAAGTAATGGCACTTTATGAATGAACTGTATCGAAGTAATTGCACCTTGCGAATAAGCTATCTCAAAGTAATGGCACTCTACGAGTAAACTGTTTCAAAGTAATGGCACCTTGTGAATGTATTGCCTTGAAGGAATTGCAATTTGCAAATGTATTGGGCAGGAGAAGCTCTGAGTGAGAAACACCTCAAAATAACTGCACTTTGTGAATAAACAGTACACGGCACACTGGAAATTCCCCAAAATGGCTGCCCTTTGTCAAACAACTCTGTATATTGCAAGAGACACTCTGTAATGGCAGCACTCTGTGAACAGACACACCCAGGCACAAGAAATGTTTCAAAATGGATGCACTTAACTGCACTTCACAAAATAGTTGCATTTTGCACACAACAAACTCTTTGGAATAAATGCACAGCAATAAGCACACACTGTAAGCAATTTTACACACTTTGAAATACTTTGAACAGCTCTAGTTATACTATTCAAGGCTTCAAGCAATATAAAGTAGTAATTTGTACCAAAACACATGAAATTGCCTTTGCTTTATTTATACTCAATGTGCCCTTTTCTTCCCTTTCTATTATAGTCATTTTGCTCATTGAATCTCTTAATGTACATTTTATGCCCTTGTGTTGTATTTGTTTTGCTCTTTTTAACTCTAAACATATTCGTCTTACTTTGAACATGCTCATTTTCAAATTCTGAGGTAATTCTAAACCCTTTATGTACTTTCCTAATGCTTGTTTTATCGAATAACTGGGTTTCAAATGTTTTCTCTGATAAATGAGCTCTTTTATATTTCTCGTTTGCTTAATATACATTTCTGTGCTATGCGTTTGCTTAACAATATGTTTTGTGCCCTTGTAATGCTCTGTTTAACCTCTTTTAATAAATAAATCATTTGTGTGTGTTCTCTTTACCTTTAACTTGTTTCTGTCCCTTTTTTGCACTCATTTTTTTAGTTTGCCTTTGCCATTACCTCTGCACCTCGTGGCTCTGAAGAATAGTCTTTGCCATCGTGGTTCTGAATCCATGTCGCTCACCAGGTTAGGATAAAAGAAGCGAGCATCATGGGTTCTTTTTCATGCAGCTTTATTGTTTGCAAACACATTATAAATGAGGTTAAGTAACTTTAACTTATAAACAAACTAGCTATTCTGCAAATGGATGTTAACATTCTGACTGTACCTTCAAAATGGCACTGTAGCTAACACGTGCTTGGTATTTATATGTACACTCAGCTCTTAGAAATGCTTCTTAAAAGTACAACACACCTGTTATTCTACAACTGTGTTGAGTCTGAGAAGGCTACTTAAGCAGAAGGGGTTTCAGTATCTCCTCCAAAAAAAAAAACAGACACTTGTGCCTAGTGGGGTTGTAGTTAATTTCTGAAAAAGAACATTCAAACTAAAAGTGCAACAGATGAGTTTTGAGAAAGTTTCTCTCTGATACACAGTCTACAATGTCTCTACAGCCTAGAGTCTCACCCATTTACACAATGAAAGCTAAAATTATGCAATATAGGGCATCTGTCTTGCTTTAAATTCATTGAAGTGATGTGGAACTGATCAGGAGACCATTTAATTTTCTTTCAGAGTGCATTACCATGACTTGCCTTGAAACAATTTATCGGGTATATAGCTAGTTTGAGTACAGAACTACAATTAATACAAAATACATAACTGGGAATCAATGGAACTCAGGAACTTCATCCTCATAGATATGTAGAATATTGCGTAGGCTTGTATTTTACTGTGGTTAGGTACACAGTACGGTTTTGCACATAAAGAAAAATATTAGAATAGAATAGAACTAATGCTTTTGAGCCACCTGGATTAAACAGTGCCATCTCAATCAGCTCAATTTTAAGGTTAAAAGCACAATAAATAATGAATGTATATATTTTTATGAAATAATGGATGTTTTATATTTTACTATAATGTATGATATATTTTAATGAGTATGACAATGTTTGGCTATGTATAGTAGGGGGTAATTAGAATTTATAATCTGTCTTTAGAGCCATTCTTTAATTGACAATTGACATTAGTTCCTTAGGTATTTGCATTTATAATGCATGTATTAAATTGTCTTTATGCTTTAAAATGATATATTTATTTATTTTTACTTTGGTAAATGTATGCATTTAGTATTTTACTGTAAAAACTTTTTTATAAAACATATAGTTATTCTACAGTATATAACCTATGCATTTAATATATATAATGTACTCAGATATATACCTTTGTCATATGTAAATACAGATGGGTTTTAATGTCATTTGAATGTAATGGCATTATAAGTGGTTAAATTAGTTTAGGAAATGATGTCATTGATTTTGGGCATGTATAAATATAGGTGGGGTTGCATTTGCACTTTATTCTGATGAAGTTTCGATTGGGAAACAAAAGCGCTTAATTCTATACTTGGAGTCTTAATAAAAAATTTTGTGGTGGACTTTCCTGGCTGCTGTCTTCTTTTCTTGTCGGATATTCGGGGTTTGGACTGTGTCTTTTTTATCATGTTTGGGACTATGGAGTCAGGAGACACACCCGATCCAACTATTGCAGAGTTAGCCAGATCGTTAGGTACTCTGAATGTGACTGTCAGCAACCTCACTACCCTTGTGGAAAAACTATGCCAACAAGTGAATTTTCATGATAATGATGGCTGTGCAAGTGGGGGACAAGGTATTGGACAGGACGACAATCTTCCTGATTTCTGTGGCATTACCCCTGCACAGAGAGAGCGAATCACCTTTGAAAATTCACCCAATAGCAGAAACTTGTATTTTCCGATACACGGAGTGACGCCGAGCCAAGGAAACACCTACAATGGACGTCATATGCTTACGCAGTGGCTCGAAGAAGGGAAAGAATGGTATGTGGGCCTTCATGCTACTTCAGGAGCTACCAAATTCAATCCAGGTAGTTTAAATCAACAACTAAAAGATTTTGAGGAACATACTTTAAAATTTTGAAAACTGCAAACAGAGAACAGTTACCTTAGGGAATGCGTCAGGACTGAATGCATACCAAAAGGACTGAGATATTAGAAATATCGCACTGGTGTGGTAAGAGATTCACCTTTATATAAAGAACTATTGGAACTTTATAACAAGCAAGGATGTGAACTGCTAAATCTTATAATCAAGGACAATTACAGAAAGATGGTAATATGCATGGACAATATAAAAAAGGTAGACAAAAGCATACATGATGATTTACTTTTTGAATCAAAACAACATGAATACTTTAATGCTTTTGCATGTATTGATGTGACCATTAATGATATTTTAACCATTAAAAATCGAAAATTACTGAGGGATGAAAAGGATTATAAGCAAAATAGAGTGTTCCCCCCACCCCCTTTGAGACAGAATGGTTATATATTTGATTTTGGTTATGATAGCTAAGGTTTCTGATGAACAACAGACAATTGATAATTAAACCCTTTAGAATAACCCCCTCTGAGGAGGTCCGAGCAACTAAGGAATCAGAGGAGGGACTGGGTTCTACAACAACAACAACAACAACAACAACAATTTTTACCCAAATCACAACAACAAGTGGTACAACTGGGGGAAAGGGATGGGGAAGGGAGTATACAAGAAATTTTAATAGAAGAAGAACCTACACTTAATATTATTACCAACACACATGGGGACATTAAAATCTATAATTATAGTGGCTTGGATATAGATATCAAGGTGGCAGAAATATTTGAGAGGGGGTTGTCCGTTGTGCCTAGTAAGGATGCTGTTATAGATGAAGTATTAATCAATTTAAAACTTTTTACTTGGAAAATCAACTTTGGTTTTCATTTTGAGGGCACTGCTCAGACACAAAGCATCAACCATCCATGTAGAAAGCCAAGTGTATTCAATCCCCCTCTAACTCCTAGTGTACAACTGTATGAAAGAATGTGCGAGCTTGATATCAGAGACATGCTAAAGAGGGATAGAAAGTAAGACAATAAATGCAACATGACTAGAGATGAAATTAATATTTTGATTAATTTATGTAAGAATACTGATTTTAGAATAGTAAAACCTGATAAAGGTGGTGGCTTGGTTCTGATGAACCATAATATTTATGCTAATAAAATGCTATGTATTCTATATACAGACACATATGATGAAATCAGCATAAATGAGAAAAATATTGCATATAAGAAAGTTGACATCATGCATGATGAGATGGTACTAAATGCTGAGATTATAGAAGATGAATATAGATTTATGCTCATGAAACATCCAAAAATTCCTACTATGTTTGGGGTCCCGAAGATACTCAAGAACCTTCGGGACCCACCCTTGAGACCGATTGTGGATGCCAGAGCCTCAAAAACATTTTCTATTGCCAGATTCATTGACAATCAACTTAAGAATACTCTGAAAAATTGCCAGTGGATCTTAAAAGATTCCTGGGATTGTCTTTGAAAGATTACTATGGACAAATATAGTGAGGATTTATTATTGGTCACCATAGATATAAAAAATCTATTTTCCATCATCCCACATGATGTAGGTATTGATTGGTTTTATACGTTTCTCTGTAAACATACAGACTTGAGGCATGATCATATTTTAACCATCCAGGCACTTATGGAGGCTGTTTTGGAAACAAGCATTATTATATTTGAAGGGCAACTTTTTAGGCAAGCAAAAGGCGTAGCAATGGGGGCAGCCTGTGCCCCCATTTTTGCCAATATTGTTTTAGCCTTTTGGGAACTAGAAATAGTATTTAAAAATGAGTTTAAGGAGGGGTGGTCATTCTATGGATGATATTTGGATGACATCATAGTCTTTTGGAAAGCAGGGGAACAAGAATTGAAAAACATTCTTAGAATTTATTAATACAAGCACACATTTTCTTGAATTTACTAGTACTGTCTCCAAGGAGGAAGTTGATTTTCTAGATATTAAAATTATTAAAGACAAGAACAAAAAAGAATTTATGTCCAATATCTATAGGAAGCCAACATATTCTAATTCTCTCCTGCATTTTAAAAGTTGTCATCCAATACATCAGAAAAAAATCACTGGTCAAAGGACAAGGGGTGCATCTAGCGAGAATGGTTTCTGAATCTAGTGAGTTTATAAGACAACTAGGGATCCTAAAGAATATGTTAATTAAAAGGGAGTACCCATCAATGTTTTTAGACTCTATATTTGATGAGGTGACAAGGAAGAGAGAACAAGGACTGTTTTCTCCCCTTTTAGGGACGATACAGGACTATTCAAGCAACAGCAATAACATTAAACTACAAGATATATGTGAGAAAAATCTGCTATCTTAAAATTTAATAATCATTTTTATGATATAAAAAGATTTTAATTCACAATTGGAATATTTTTAAAGTCAATAGTGAACATTTAAAACTTGCTGGGCCAGAACCTAGAGTCATCTACAAGCAAGATCAGAGCTTAAAAAATATTATAGAAATGTATAAGATTCCTAGGACCCCGGGTGGTGGTATGACTAGATGTGGGTTTTGCCTACAATGTCGGGATATTGATATAGGCAATGAGTTAACAGTACCACAATATGGAAAAATACATATAAACAAAAAATATACATGTAGCAGTAAAGCAGTGGTTTATGTAGCATCCTGTGCTCTATGTACCAGTTTTTATATAGGGAAAACCATTAATTCTTTAAGGACATGCATTTACCAGCATAATTATGATATTAATAAAAAAGATATGAAAAATGCTTTGGCTGTTCATACAGCAATGCATGAAGGGCATAAATTTAAATTTAACGTAATTGACCAAGCCATTGTGGGTGGGGGGGTCCCCTGAATGACCTTTTAGAGCTAAAAGAATTGAGATGGCAGTTAAGAACTAATGCTTCTGAACCACCTGGATTAAACAGTGCTATCTCAATTAGCTCAATTTTAAGGTTAAAAGCACAATTTTTTATGAAATAATGAATGTATATATATTTATGAAATAATGGATGTATTATATTTTACAATAATGTGTGATATATTTTAATGAGTATGACAATGTTTATCTATGTATAGTAGGGTGTATTCAGAATTTCTAATCTGTCTTTAGAGCTGTTCTTTAATTGACAATTGACATTAGTTCCTTAGGTATTTGCATTTATAATGCATGTATTAGATATTGTCTTTATGCATTAAAATTATATATTTATTTATTTTTACTTTGGTAAATGTATGCTTTTAGTACTTTACTGTAAATTTTTTTTTATAAAACATATAGTTATTCTACAGTATATAACCTATTCATTTAATATATATAGTGTACTCAGATATATCCCTTTGTCATATGTAAATACAGATGAGTTTTAATGTTATTTGAATATAATGGCATTATAAGTGGTCAAATTAGTTTAGGAAATGATGTCATTGATTTTGGGCATATATAAATATAGGTGGGGTTGCATTTGTACTTTATTCTGATGGAGTTTTGATTGGGAAACAAAAGCTCTTAATTCTATACTTGGAGTCTTAATAAACATTTTTGTGGTGGACTTTCCTGGCTGCTGTCTTCTTTTCTTGTCAGATATTCATGGTTTGGACTGTGTCTTTCTTATTGTATAAAGAAGAATATTATTAACATAACAGAGTTAGCTGCTGATCTCTGAGAGAAGATGAAGAAAAAAAAACTAATTGGCTGCCATGTTGTTGTCAAGTGAGATAGATATGTGCAGCAGCTCCAGGGCTGATAAGAGGTGTGTGTGTGTGTGTGTGTGTGTGTGTGTGTGTGTGTGTGTGTGTGTGTGTGTGTGTGTGTGCGCGTGTGTGCGCGCGCACGCGCGTGTGTGTGTGTGTGTAAAGAGTGGCTGCTGGAGTTTTGAGCAAGATGAAAAACTCATTTACTCACTAGGAAAGGCTCCCTGTTGAAGGCTACAACAGCATCCTAGAATTAAAGATCATAAGGTAGAGTAAAACAGAAACCAGTAGTATCGTCGTGCATGTAGAAGAATATGGGCATGCGATATCTTTAATGTAGGAGGGTAGTGGCCTTAATAATAGAAAAAAATCCAGAACAGCTGTATATGAAGACTGTAGATCAGAGTGTATGTACTGCATCTTTAAGAAGCATGCCAAAGACTGTACGTGCATGTATACATTCCAGACACATGCAATCCCTAGAGCTATTTTGAAAGACCAGTCAGACCATGAGCATGCATGATCACAGTTGTTAGTTTGCATATAAGTCACTTTAGCTAAGGTCAGTAAACATCTATAGTAATGTGTTTGTATAAAATAAAGCTGCTTGAACAAAATCCACAATGACTCTTCTACTGTGTCCAAAATAGGAGATCAACGAAGACTAGCTGGCATTTGACTCTGTTCACACATTTAGCACAGTGAGATGTCACTACATATGAGATGTCATCCAGCGAGAAAGAGAAGGTTTCCTCTCAAGTTGAATTAAAGTGCTACTGCAGTTGTTGTGGTGAATGGAAGACTAAATTGTTGGTCAGAAGTGCAAATGGTCAGGTTCAGAGGGGATAAAATACTAATATTGTTTATTTACAAAACTGGCATGCAATGCAAACCCAGTGATGCAAAAGCAAATCAGACGTTCTTCTGCTAAATAAATTATGAGAAGGATGAAAAAGTTTTACAATAATCAAAGGCTGTGAAGTTCATGTATATCAAACATTATGATCTCCTCTATGTTTTTCTTTTCATTATTATTATAGAGTGTGTGTTTGAATGGGTCTGTGTTTGTGTGTGCATGGGGCCTACTTCTAATCAACAAAAACTAATTTTTTCAAATATTAGAAAGCAGACACCCACTTTCACTAAAGTGCACTTAACTGAAAGTACACTTTTGTGAAAGTCACTTAACTGAATCACTGTACAGCAGGGATAAGGAAACATACCCTTTTCCCCACTGTAGTGCTCTCCCACAACCCTACAATGAATTCAGTAGGCAACTGGAGAATGACTGAATGCCTAAGTAAATTAAAGATGTCACTTGACTTCTTTGCTTGTCATTTAATCATAGAATTAAATCATGGTTAGCTTGTCAAACATTGTTTGTGTTGCATAAACACAAGAATGTAAATACTGTACCATGCATGGATGGTAGAATGAAAACCGGGAAATGAAAACAGAGAATAGCATTTTTTTTTCCTTTGAATCTAACATAAACAATTTACATGTAAGTGATACATTAAATGTAAAAGGAGAAAATAATCATTTATGCAGTGTTCAGACATTGTATCCTTCAAAGTTTTCATTATATTACATTTTCCTTTTACACCTAATGAGATTCAAATGTTCTTGCTGCTTATTTTTGCAGCATTCTTATCTATTTTATTTCATACTTACATTTCTTCTACAACCAGACAATTACTTTTGTATTTTCATGGCTGTATTGTTGACAGAAAGAAAGATAAAGATGAAAGCACCCAGTTTAAAATTTTATGAAAAAGAAAACATTCTATGTGCTGAATTTAAATATACACATCTTTTTAGGGAAAAATGCTGACAAAAAATTATTTGTCTGAATTGCATAGCTTCAGAAAAGTTACACTAAAGTAAAAAATATATATATGTATTTGGATTTCATGAAAATATAACAGTGCTTAATCATTTTTTGGACGGGAATTTCATCTTGAATCACAAAGCCAGGTCTCTGTACTGCATCTCTAAACAGAAGCAAATAGATTTTTCTTTCCTTTGAACTCTCCACTAAATTAAAGGGAATGGATACCATGTCAGCAAATGACTTAGGAAGAATGCAAGCGATAGCTGCAGGCTTCATCTAAATGATCAATATTGCTAGAGTTTAGGGCTGCATGTGGGAAAATGCCAACACCCTAAAAATGGGCTTTGATCAATCTAGCTAACATGTCTTAAAGGCTTTGCAGCAAACATGAAATTGGAAAGTAAAATGAAAACTAAGCAATAAGTTTTACAGAAAGACCCACGTGGGAAATATTAAACAGAAGATAAATCTTAGCCATCTGTAGCAACTTGTTTCATGGCCTGAAGAGCTGAATGTAAACAATCGCAAACAATATAATTAAAAGGCAGATAACCCTTACAGCTTTATAGTCTATATTCCTTTAACACACACCCACACATTTGGTGTAGATATCAGAGATCTGTATTTGTAAAATCCAATAAACAAATTCTACTGTTCCATTGTCAACTTATTCCTCTTAATTATAGTGATATGATTTAATAGGGAATACAGCATATGCATTAAAGGCTAAGTCATGGCTTATCACCATTCACAATGAAATGAAATAGTGCAGCACCGATATCAATGTGCAATGACAGAAGTACATTTCAATAAAGGAATGCATTCATCTGGACTCTGCAAATCAAGTGATCAGCAAAAGTGAAATGCTTTAAATGAGAACCCATGCTACTGATGTGGGTGTGAGGAAAATAAATTGAACGTGTATTTGTTTTAAAACACTTTGAAAAGCAAATGGAAAGTAGTTCTAATTGTCTATATGGCTGTGTGGAACTCCCTGACCTAATAGTAACATTAGCATGCAGAAAGGTATAAAAATATGCACTCCTTTCCTGCATGGATGATTCACCTTTATGGTGAACTATCTCTGGGATTCATAAATAAAGGCTGTGATACAGAGACACATTAGCTGCAACGAGGAAAGACCTTTAATTTACAAAATGTCTCGGATGTGTTCTCTTATTTCTTTCCCTGTCCCTCATAAATCAAGGATGATTTTCATTCTTCTTGGTATTCAGAAAAGCTGTCATGATGCTAGGCCTAGATCTCTATTAATGTTTTAATTGAATCAGAGTAATATTTAAAAACTATCCCAGGTGTCATCCAGTGTTCCACCTGTCTTTGTCTGTAAGTCTTCAGCACAACCATCTAGAGTTATGGCAACTCCAAGTAAGACATACTCCCATTCTTTACAACTGCACCATCTCTGTTACTCCTCATGTACTATTACAGTCAGTCAGTAACACTATATAACAGCTTCACACTCCTTATACTTCAGAAAATGCTTAAGAATACATGCCTTCTTCAGTTAGCATAGAGGACTTCTTCTTCTTTAGGCTGCACCCGTTAGGGGTTGCCACAGTGAATCAACTGTTTCCATTTCTTCCTGTCCTCTGCATCTTGTTCTGTCACACCAACCACCTGCATGTCCTCTCTCACCACATCCATAAACCTTATCTTAGGCATTCCTCTTTTCCTGTTAACTGGCAGCTTCATCCTTAGCATCTTTTCCCCAATATACTCTTTATCCCTCCTCAGCACATGTCCAAACCAATGTAATCTTGCCTCTCTGGCTTTGTCTCCAAACCTTCCAACCTGGGCTAACCCTCTAATATACTTATACCTAATCCTGTCCATCCTCGTCACACCCAGTGCAAATCTTAACATCTTCATCTCTGCCATGTCAAGCTCTGACTCCTGCCTTTTTGTCAATGCCACTGTCTCCAACCCATATAACATAGCTGGTCTCACTACCCTCTTGTAGACCTTCCCTTTCACTCTTACTGGTACTCATCTGTCCCAAATCACTCCCAACACTCTTCTCCACCCAGTCCATACTGCCTGTACTCTCTTCGTCACCTCTCTTCCACACTCCCCATTACTCTGAACTGTTGATCCCAAGTATTTAAACTCATCCACCTTCACCACCTCTACTCCCTGCATCCTCACCATTCCTCTATCCTCCCTCTCATTCACACACATATATTCTGTCTTAGTCCTGCTGACCTTCATTCCTCTTCTCTCTAGAGCATATCTCCACCTCTCCAGGGTCTCCTCCACTTGTTCCCTACTCTCACTACAGATCACAATGTCATCTGCAAACATCATAGTCCACGGGGACTCCTGTCTGATCTCGTCTGTCAACCTGTCCATCACCATTGCAAATAAGAAAGGGCTCAGAGCTGATCCTTGATGTAATCCCACCTCGACCTTAAAAGCATCCGTCACTCCCACCGCAGACCTCACCGCTGTCACACTACCCTTGTACATATCCTGCACCACTCTTACATACTTCGCTGACACTCCCGACGTCCTCATACAGTACCACAATTCCTCTCTAGGCACCCTGTCATATGCTTTCTCTAAGTCCACAAAGACACAATGCAACTCCTTCTGACCTTCGCTGTACTTCTTCATCAACACTCTCAGAGCAAACATTTCATCTGTAGTGCTATATGTTAGCATAGAGGACTAAGGCTCTGAATTGTGAATGAGCTGCTTTCAAAGCCAAGGGTACAAGGTCTGAAACTTTTTCGTTGGTTTAATGTAACCTTTTTAAGTAAGTTAAGGTAATACTTAAAGAGTTTTCTTGGTGTCTATGAGTTGTGAAAAGGATTAAAGCTCTGCTAATGAGCTGTTTTGTGAGCAGAGGGTACAGGGTTCAAACATTCTTCCTCTGTTATTCGATTACCTTTTTTAAGTTAATTACTATAATATTGAAAGAATAGTCCCTAGTGTCCAGTGGTAGTACAGAGAACTAAAGCTCTGTATTGTTAGCAAGCTGCTTTGTGCAGTTATTATAAAGGTATTGAAGCCTTTTTCCGGTTCTTCTCAAAATTTTTAAGTCTGAACTTTTTAATTGACTTACTGTAGTATGCCAAATCCGTTGTGTCTAGTGTTCCCTCATACATCTATCATGCTTAAAACCTGTTGATCTTTTAAAATTTTACATGAGATTAGTGAAATATTTAATGAGTACCACTGGTGCCTAGTGTTCTCCCTGTTTGTACATCCTTCATGATGTAAAACTTTTCATTCTATCAACTTTATTATGTAACTTTTGAGTAGCATTTTAATTTCCCTACTATCCAATGCCACCCCAGTATTCCAGAATTTGGTCTGCTGCACATACATTCACACACACACACACACACACACACACACACACACACACACACACACACACACACACACACACACATGCACACTTACTGGGACCATGCATCTCTCTTAATATGCTCACACATGCAGCCATAGAAATACGCACATACACACAGCCCTGATTATGACCTTCCAACTAAACTCTCAAGCACTTATCAGTAACACAGTCTCATCCATTGGAAGTAGTGGGTGAATGTGAAGTTTTGACTGAGTTAATTAACTTGGCCAGTTAGGTTTGGATGAATTGGATTCATTTTTTCAAACTGGTCAGGATTTTTTTCCTGTAAGGTGGTCAGAGAGACTAACCAGCAAAACCATGTATGTAATAGACTCAGGTCAACATCAGTAGAAAGTGGTGACCATGAGCAAACAAACTGTAGGGGGATGGAGGAAGAATTGATTAGATTGAGTGATGATGGTGTGCTGGCTGAATTTAAAGGTTTTAAAATCTACAACTGCACTCATAATGTTTTTAACTAAAGAATTCTGTATGCTGTTTCTTAAGGGGTTTAAATTTATTCCCACTAATTGTGCAGATGTGGCTAATGTATTAACAGAATTTAAGTTATATCTTAGAAAGGTTAACTTAGGATTATATTTTAAGGAAAAGAAAGAAAGGTTTAACATTCTTAGTAAATTGAAGGGGCCCCCATAGGAGTAGCATTTTTTAATCCACCCCTTCATCCCACCTTACAGGTTTTTGAAAAATCTGTTTCTGAGGAAATATACAAATTATATTCTCGAGATAAAAAGGTCCTTTCTAATCTAACCAGACAGGAACGGAACACATTAAATATGTTAAAAATGACAAAGGAATATGGGTTATGAAACCTGATAAAGGGGGTTGGGTTGTTTTGTATGCAACAGAAGAATATAATAATGCGATGACTAATCTATTACTTGAAAACACAACCTACTCCCCAGTGTTGAAGAATCAGATTTTTATTGCATATCATAAGATAGATTCATATTTGGAGGAATATTTATTAGACAACAGGATTTATGGGGAAACTTACAACTTTTTGAACCAGTTGAATTCCATAATCCCGAATATCTTCGGGATTCCTAAGGTTTATAAATCACTGCGTGATCCCCTGTTTAGGCCAGTTGTTTCAGCTATGGGTTCCAAGACTCCCCCCTTAATGGTTTACATTGATTATTGGGCCAAAGAGATTATAGGTAATATTGAAAATTTGATTAAGGATTCATGGGATTTTTGATGTTAAAATCCTCCATATGAAAAGATGGGTTGATGTTGGTAGATGTAAAGAAACTTTTTTCAGTTATTCCTAGGCTTGAGGAGATTTGATATTTCTGAGAAACTTTGGAGAAATTAAATTTTCTACCCCTCATCTGTTGTTTTACTTTATTTTAATAAATTAGTGAAGCCTATCTGCAGTGGCTGTATCATCATTTATTATTTATTTTGTTGTTTCAATTACCATTTGTGTTTTATTTTAACTTGGCCAGTAGGACTAACTTATACCGCCAAGTCATCTTCTGGATCTCTGGGCTGCACAAGTGTCTTATCACAGGAATTTCCATGAAAGCAGATGGTTTATTTGCACGGGGTGCTTCCCTGGAATGCTTCATTGTCATATAGTTTTGCCAAGGAGATGGCCCACCATGGTGATCTTACAGACCATATAGGATCATTAAAGGTGAGGACTTCAATGAGTCAGAAAGGGGCACCTCCAGTGGTAGCAACCTGAGTTAGAGCTTACTGCTGGTAGTGGCCCTATCTGAATCTGACCTTATTTATTGTACATTGAAATAAAATAAAGCAAACAGCATTTGTTCGCTTTTGTCAACAGATTCTTAATCTTGCACTTCACAGGAAAAAGAGTAATTTCAAATGTAACAATGAAATTGTGCATTTTCAGAAAAGTATCTCCTTTTAATCACTCAAGACAAGAATTAATGTTTTTCCGCCTTAGGTTGTATGACTGTGGAAGGGAAATGCACATGCCTCTTCAGTTTACTACCAAAATTTGGAATTAACACTGGAGAACATGAGAATGTTGTATGGCAGTTGACATATTCTCATGTTGCTAAACGTTACTTGAGTGAGAGCTTTTATCAACGAATGCCACTGTGCATTCACTGATACATAATCGATGTTTTGAATAAAGATTGCGGTACAGTGCATATTGGGGAATTTATCCTTTTCCTCACTGTAGTGCAATCTCGGAGTTGGAATATATAATTTGCAGAGGATGCACGGGGGAATTGCTCCCTGCAAAAACGCAAATGCAAGTGTAAGTTTTTCACTTAGCTCTGCAGCTATATGGATGTCCCATTCGGTATTCAATGAAAATATAAAATATGCTGATTTCATTCATCAAACTTGACATTTTCACCTACTTAATATGCAGAAATTCTGAACTGCCTTTCGATGTTAGAAACTTGTTTTGTTTTCAGCATTGAGATTTTGATAGTAGACTGCCTCTTTTCAGGTTCATTATAACACAGCTTGCTATCATCTGATTTTTCCATTGCTGTTTGTCCATTATAATGTCTGTATGAGCTGTTTGCTAGGAATATTATAAGACTCTGCAAAGTTTTTAGAGTCAGTGCTGTTCCATAATTATGTGTCACCACTATTATATCCTTTGGCATGGAAGAATTAATAATCAAACTCTTTTCGTATTAAAACATCAAGGCATTTTAAGAAGGATGTACCAGATTAGTCAGAATAACAAACAAAGCAAAATGACAAAAGAAGAAAGTCTGCAGTCCACTGAACCACTTATTTTTTATCACTAGACCCAGGTAGCTGTCTCTCTAATATAAACTGAAGAAATAGTATCGGATTCCAAATGCTAATCCAATGATGACAGAAAACAAATGATTTTAGCGCTTTCATTCACTATTTTATTACATGAACTTCATCAGAAAAAAGTATGTTCCACCCAAATATCCTTTTATATCAAATACACAGGAAATGACATCATTAACTAAAACATTTCATAATTCCAACACAAATAATGATATGGGGTATAAAGACCAATCCAACATTACAAATAAGGACAACAAAATAGACCAAATAGACAACAACAAAAGGGCTAGTTTTGCACAGGTTGCTGCACAGTCTATCCAGAGCCTGAACCAGGGTCCTTTTCCCTTGAACAATGTACCAAACAAACAGATTTGCAAATGGTACGATACCACTCAATTCAAGGGGAAGGGGAAAGGGAGGGGGAAGAATCACAACAGGAAAACCAAGTGGTAAATGAAGAACATGGACAAGAATATTTTATTGATGTTATTAATTTGTCTGATGTTTCTTTATCATGTGATTTAGAAAAATGTCTTAAAAAAGGTTTTTCCTTTATACCTGCAAGCAATATGAATATAGGGAGATTATTGGTGGATTTTAGGTTGTATTTAAGAAAGTTAAATTTAAACTACATTATGCATGATGTGTTAGAAGGACCAACAGAAAATTTAGTATACAAACCAAAAAAGTCTAGTACTTTTAATCTACCCCTTCATTTTACTCTCCAGGCTTTTCAAAATTTATGTGAAAAAGATTTTAGAAATATCAGTCATTATAACTATCCAGAAAATTTAACTGAGGGAGAAAAAAATGAGCTAAGTTTTGTAAAAATTCTAAAGTAAGGACAATGAAAGCAGATAAAGGGGGAAAAATTGTAGTTATGAACACTGAAGAATATGATAGTTCTTTACTAACTATGTTAGAAGATCAAAGCACCTATAAAAAAGTTCACATCAAAGAGGTGAAGTGTAGTTACCAAAAGTTGGATGTAGTGTCGTTTGACATGTCCAGTCAAGGTGAATTGGACTACGAAAGTTACAACTATTTATTAGTAGACCATCCCAAAATGGCTTCGTTTTTTGGTATACAAAAAGTACAGACTAATCAAAAAAATCCGCCTTTTAGGTCTATAATTTCAGCCAAACATTCTAAAACTGAAAATATATTTATTTGGCTGGATTATATGCTTAACCCTGTTGTCCAAAAATCTAGATTTTACTTAAGAGACTCTTGGCATTTACTGGAAGCATTAAGAGATTTTGACATCATAGGGGGACCAATTAGTTTTGAAACTTTAGATGTAAGGTCTTTATACACTTCTATTAATCAAAAAGAAGGTGTTGAATATTTAAGACAATACCTGACTGAGCAAACTGATTTTGGTAATACAAAGGTGAACACTGTTTGCAGTTTGATGGAGTTAGTTTTAGAAAACAATTTTTTCAAATTCAACAAGAATTTTTATCAACAAACTTCCGGAGTGGCCATGGGAGCAAGGGTAACTCCAGCCTTTGCTAACTTAGTCATGGCCAATTGGGAGTTAAAATTTGGACATCCCAGTTACTCTAAAGTATTGGTTTACTATAGATTTATTGATGACTTACTTTTGTTGTGGAAAGGTACACAAGAAGAATTTTTGGAGATGGTAGGGGACCTTAATCTCACCACTGACTTTTTAGAATTTAAGGTGAGTGGATTTGGTGAGTCTATTGCTTACTTGGATTTACATCTAAGTTTAGATAGAGAGAAAAACAGGATTGTTAGTAAGGTTTATAGGAAGCCAGTCTTTGCAAATCAGTATCTACACAAAGATCGCTTACATCCACTTCACATGAAAAGGGGAGTAGTAAAAGGCCAAATCATTCGACTTAGCAGACTAACTACTGATGATGATGTATTTTTGGAAGAGGTTATTTTTTTGGGGAAATTATTTCTTACAAGAGGGCATGATTTGAGAATGGTTAAAAAAGATTGAAAAGGAGGTTATAATGCTTAGAAAAGGAGTGGCTTCACCCATTTTATTGTCTAGAGACATCCAAGTGAGTCCAACATTAAAAGGTTCTACTACTGCTTCCATTAATTCTAGTATTGCCTTTCCCATACCTATAGTAAATGAGATGTGGTTTATTAAAGCCATTATAGAAAATAACTGGAAGATTTTATTAGGTAATAAAGACCTAGTAAGTTTAATAAGTAATAAACCTAAATTTACCTATAAGAAAGTACTTAATTTAAAATCAATGTTAGGAAGAAAAAATCGGAGAGATGATACCAATGTGAGATTAGTTAGTACAAAGAAAGGTACATATGCTTGTAGGAACTGCAAACAGTGTAGATTTATTAGCAATAGTTCCTTTATCACCTTCAGTCATTCGAACTACACTATAGGGGCCAAGGACTATTATAACTGTAACACAGAATTTGTAGTATATATTGCGCAGTGTGTATCATGTGCACATTATTATGTGGGGAAAACTATCAGGACTTTGAAATGTAGAATTTACAAACACAACTTAGCTATTAGAAATAAGGACCCAACTCCTGGCTAAGCATGCTTTTAGATGTGCTGAGTTTAAAAAGTTTGAAATTTTTGTAGTAGAAAAAATAGAGAAAATTATGTTTGGAGGGGATTTGAATATAGTTTTAGAGTGTAAAGAAACACTTTGGCAGTTATTTTTAGGGGCTGATCAAGCACCCGGACTAAATGAGTCCATTAATTTAAAATGTTTTCTATTAAACAAATAGATATGTAATTTATATACACATAAATATACACTTTTTTATCTAAGTCATTTAATTGAATTATGAGATGTTTTTAGTTAATGATGTCATTTCCTGTGTATTTGATATAAAAGGATGTTTGGGTGGAACATACTTTTTTCTGATGAAGTTCACGCAATAAAATAGTGAATGAAAGTGCTAAAATCATTTGTTTTCTGTCGTCATTGGATTAGCATTTAGAATCCGATACTATTTCTTCAGTTTGTTTTTTGTCTCTCTAATATGATTCTGACCTTTATTTGCTCTGCCTTCAAAATATTGAAGCATTCTGCTGACCTATAATGCACCTGTGTCTTAGGCAATATATTCCAAGGTGCTAACTCTGTCTTTGGGCAGGAATATTTGTTCTGGTCTAACCTGAAATATCTTTCATTCATGTGGCTTATGAGTCCTCTTCTCCTAATTTCACTGCAGTACCCAGATTTGCCGTAAACAATGCATTATATTCAGACCATTTACTCTTGTTTTGCACCATTATAAACATGCACAACTTCCATTATATCTGACAATACTCCAGGACTTTCACATCCTCTACTCTTTGAATAATCTTAATTTGGGCACTTTGCCACACTAAATTTTGTGAATATTTATGGCTTCTACAACTCTAACCACAACAGTGAATACATTCATAGTAGTGTTTTGTACAACACAATTATGGACACTACATGGATTGTTAGCAAGGTTGAGAATATAGACAGCAGCATGTAATATTCCAAATGTGTCAGTCAGCCATAAAGAAATAAACCTATGATTTTTTTTTCTTTTTGAACTATGAGTATTTTTGATTGTTTAGCTGCAGATAATGTGTTTGTGCCATCTATATACCAAAAAACTTTTATTTTGTTATTCTATGTAAAAACATGCATTTTCTTTTATATTTAGTATTTTGCAGTCTCTGTTGCCTAACTTCTTTTATTTAAAATGTTTTTTTTGGTTAAGAGCTTGTGGTTAATGGATTATTTATTAATACATAAGAATATTGGCACAGTACTGTTGAATTATTAACTATTGGCATCTACATTTTTGAAAAGTCCGTTTTAGATATAGCTAGCAAATTATATTATGGCTATTCCATTTTAATAATGGACAGTAACTGAATACTTGGTGTAATAGATTAGTCAATATGGTACAGTATTAATGTAAGGACATGAAGAAGGTACTGTCACTAGAGTAATACAATAATCTCCTCTTTTAAAACAGAGTGTGTGTGTGTGTGTGTGTGTGTGTGTGTGTGTGTGTGTGTGTGTGTGTGTGTGTGTGTGTGTGTGTGTGTCTGTGTGTGCATGTCTCAATTACTGCAACTAAGACTGCACAGGGAAGCAACGGGCTCAGTATAAGGTGGTTGAAATTCTAGGAAGCTAGTGGTTGTAACTTTACTTTGCAGCTGTTTGGTGCAAGGTTTATTGAGATGTGGCAGGCATTGATCATAATCCAAGGCAGCAGTACATATTTGCTGCAATATTTTAAGGCTAATCAACCCTTGCATATATCACAATGGCAGTGGTGTGAATTAACAGATCTTATCCCCTGTCCTTGACTTGTTTTTGAATGCTCAGTGTTATAGATTTTGGGACTTTCCCTCACTATCATATATTAATTTGCGCCAGGATTTTGGGATTTAAATCCCATATGATTAAATAGTAATTGGTAAACAGAGGTGTCGACCATAGGACTGTTGCCCCTGGACATCTCAGTAACCTACTTAGCATTGTATTACCATTATTATGTATACAGTATATATCTAAAGCATATCAATGAAACATAGTCATACCATACAAAGAACAACCATATAGTGGTTTCTAGCACATTACTTATCCTCATACAATACTACTGCTCAAATAGACCAGGACAACCTACTCCAATGATAAACGGCTATGGAAAGAATGTCAATGCATTTAAAACTGCATGCACTCTGATTTAGGCATAAACTCAATGACCTTTATTATTCCAAAAGTTTCAGAAATCTGACTGATACTATTTACTGGACCATACTTATATTAGCAGCACCCTACTTCATATGTCCCACTGTAGCCGAAAGGCCAACTGTGGTGGGTGGCACATACTACTATGCAATAGTGCACAACCACCCTCCACCTATTATACACTATTGATGGTGATATACTATAATTGCATGTGTGTTATTAGACAGGGTGGTCACTTTTATGTTACATACTGTAGCATTACAATGATGCTCAGCTATGAAGGCCAATGCATTTACTAAGTCCAAGCATCTCCACATATGTGGATATCATGCCATATTAGAAGCAACTGTACATAAGATGAGTATATTTTCTAAAATGAGGAGCCAGGAAAGTGTAGCTGCCTGTGTGTCATGTGCTGTCCTTTTATCTAATATTAGTTTGTTTGTGACCATTGCCTAGAAAGACCTTAAAGACACATGTCTGACCACACTTGAGCTGACAGCTCAGCAGTAACATGGGCATACATTAGCCCAGAGAACAGTGAACTCACAGGCTGAGTGATATGCAGTGCAGAAATGCAGAGGGCTTATATGACATATTGCAGCAGTAGCACAGGAAGGCCCAAACATGGTGTGTATGTGCTGATAATCTACAACTGTACTTTAGTACTTAAATTTCTGATATATGGAGTTGTGCAGCATCTCTAGTCTGCCATTGATGTAGCCCAGTGAAGCAATAATGTAGAAGCATTTTGGGAATGTGAGCAGTGTCTTGTCCATCTCCAAAGCAAGTAACAGTTCCACTGATGCCTTATTATCTCATTCCTTCTATCTCCTTCCCCTTATTTAACTTGCACTGTAGAGAAGGAATGCATTTCTTTGCCATTCTTCTATGGCTGCACACCATCTGACACAGCTCAAGGCATAGCAGCAAATGCTCTATGATATCATGCCTGGTGTATTGTGGCTATGCTTTTTAAGACAGTGAACTGGGCATTAGTATTGCTTAAGTCAGCACTATTTGTATCAATTTCATACCTCTCAATTATCTAGATTTTCACAGAAAGCCCATATTTTTTTCATCATATTTTTGGTCTGCTCCTCATAAAAGATGTGGTTTTCTATCAAATCACTGAGGACTGAGATCTCTAAATAATCAGAGACATTTGACATTCATATCCTTCCGAAAATGTAGGACAGCCATTTGCTGTCATATTCTAACACAAACCTGTTATTCTAAGTATATAACAGCAATATTTAAAATCTGCCCATATTTTTGTTTCTTTGACCCCCCCACACACACATTATTTGAGGTTTTGTCCAGATTTCTTGTACTGAGAGGTTGAGAGGTATGATCATTTCTAAAAATGTAGGTATAATGGCCCATGTCTACTATAGTTGTATACATATCCATGTACTGATGGATACCATTGCTGTGGATATATAGGTTGTACATTCTGAAGATGATTGGGGAAGCACATGTAGCACTGAGTGTACTATATAAGTGGTGCATCTGGAGCAATATCTATGTTACTGATGTACTGGCTAGATTTCGTTCCTGATATCTGTTAAGCATATAAATAGTTTTTCCAGTCACTGGCAGCATAACCACATTGCCATATTCACGTGTATTTTATACAGATACATCCATATAATAGAAGGATTTTGTGAGGTCTTGTGAAGGCTGAGTCTGTGAATGTGGTTGTGCAGCAGGTTGTCTGTCCAGCAGGCTGTCTATCCAGTAAAGTGACATAAGTCACATTTAGATGACTTCTTGTTGAACACATATACCCATATAAGGGAACACATAGATGTCATGGGGTGAAGATGCATGACATTCATGACTTATGAAGCATTATGGTGGGCTACAGATGACAGAGGGTATTGGGCTTTCACAAGGTTATGTAAGAGAGCACATTGTTCTGAAAAGCATATAAGTGGAATGATCTGTAAGTGTGGTATAGCACTGTCAAACCATGGCTGTTGTTACCAGAAGAGATTTCCAACAAGGCATTGCATACCATCACATATCTGATGTTGCATTAAGCATGGCCTGTTGTTCCCAACTTGCAAAAGGTCCTCCTAACTCCCCATTGGAGAAACTTAGTTAAGTTGAAGCAAGCCTCACAATGCTGTGGTGCAATACCACAGCATCAAGTATGAAGATGATGACAAGACACATCCTCTCCTGGCAGATAGGGCAAGCTTCTAGGAATCATTTCATGACATATGACTGTCCAGAAGTGCCTTCTTACTCCTAAAAGTTTCCTGCCTGTAGTAATCTAAAATTAAATTATTAGGTTTATGTTGGATTATGCCAACCCCTCCTTTCTGAAGAATATAGGTTCATAGGTAATACTAGGCTATCTTCCCGAGGGCATCTATAAGCCTAGCCAGAATGTGTTGGCTTTCTCCACCCCCTTAGATAAGTCCCCTGTGTCTCTGTCCAGCAGAGCCATTAGGTCCCTGTGCCTCTGTCCAGCAGATCCACTGCAGTGATCCCTGGGGTAAATTTATAGGTGTGATGCAGACTGTTCTTTTTTTTTTAAAAGGCTTAAGAAAAAGATGAAAATAAAAATGGCCAGGAAGTTTTTCAGTTCATTCACAATAGATATACAGTTATTAAGAATGGGAGGATTTATGGCATCCAATTGAAGTTGCCAGATCATCTCCCAGTGTAATAACAAATTCTTCAAATCCCCATATAGATTCATACTAGGCTAACTGCCCCTGTGGGCCATTTTATGCCTAGCCAATTACCTCATGTGAGAATCAAATACTGTACCTTGTGTCTGTAAGGCAAAAACCTTAACCATTATGCCAACCTCCCAACCATGATGGACTGACTGCAGTCTGTTCCAACACACAAAACTTAAATTTAACACAATTGTCACATTTTAATATGTGCCTAGCCAAATTACTTTTATTGTCATTTTTAGAAATACTGCAAATGTGCTGGTAGATTCTCCTGTTTAATGCGTTATTGGTTTTGCTGATATAGAATGTGGCACAGGAGGTTCAACATGCCAAATAAATAACTTTAGTGAAATAACAGTTAAACCAACCAAACCCTGCCCATTTGTTTATCAAGTCAAACAGTGGCCCTTCATAATCAGAATCAATAAATGAATGCTGATGGCATTGGCCGCATTTAGAAGTTTTGGGAAAACCATGCCTTAGTTGCTTCCTAGGGTTTTCCAAAATATTTTTAATGTTAGAATAGTTATTAAAAGTAATTGTAGAAGGCCAGTCAAACCACAATTTGAAACTATTGTCACACTGTCGTATATGCCAGATTTTATGTAAGATGCTTCTAATGTCAGCCTCATCAAAAGAATTATGTATACCATATTGTTGGTGCAGCTGAAACGTGACCCAGCATTAGGGGCATTAGTGTTCTCAAGTGTGGAAGTCTGTATCCCTCTCCTGATTATAGCCCCATATTTACCATTTATTTCCCACATAACAAGTTTACAAGTTCAATCAGAGTAGTGGGATAACCACATTCCAAAAACATAGATTTAAAATGTTCAAATTCCTTGTAACATGTGTCTGTAAGACAGTGTCATCAGAAGTAAGACAGGAAATGTGAGTAAATTGACTTTTGACACTCCCCCCCTGCTTTTTTGATGGAGTAGGTGGTTACTTTGAAAAATCATGAAGGTATTACAAAAGGTTGGTTTTCTGTAGATAGAGGTATGCATATGCCCATTCATGCCTTTCATAACTACGATGTCAAGAAAGTTCATGGAATTAGAGTCAGCGTAGTGAGTGAACTCAAAAAAATAGGGAAATTCTTTGAAGATGTTTAACAAATTCAAGTATCAAGTCCTCATTACTGGTCCATATATGTCATCCAAATACCAGCAGTAGCACAAACAAAATCTAAAGAGGTCTAAATTAAACACAAAATCAATCGTCCATTTGAGAAGTACTGCATTGTGAAAATGGGGCACACTTGGCCCCATTGCAATGCCATGGAGCTGTTTGTGGTATTCTGCTTTAAATTAAATAAAATTGTTGCCAAGAACTAGCTCTGTAAATTCAGTAACCAAAGTAATGTCATTAACTGAAACATCCCAAAATGTGGATATCATTTCATTAAACCATTGAATTCCCTCTTTGTGTGAGATGGCTGTAAACAGATTTTTGATATCACATGTGACAAAAATGTGAGGTGTCTCCACAACAACGTCCCTAGGTTTATTCAAAAATTCCCATGAATCTTTAATAATCTGGGTAATATTCTTGAAAAGGGTTTTATGATTGCAATCCACAAATTTAGCCAATGGTGATTGCACCACCAATGGAGACGATCAGACATAGAGGAGGATCAACAATATCAGAATGGTATTGTAAGTACTCCAAATATTTTAGGGATCACAGGATGATGTACTTTTAAAAAAATCATAGAGGCCCAAAGAAATAGAATCAAATAAAAGTAGTTCATCAAGGTGTAGACTAATGGCCCTATAAGCAATGTTAACCTCGTTGGTGGAAATAATCCTGTAAGCTGATTCATCAATGAGAATTGAATGCATCTTACCAGAATAATCTATATAATCTATTATAACCAATCCACCACCTTTGTCTGGTTTCATACATCAAATATTGATATCATGGGTGATGGCATTTAAAATATCACTTTTTTTTGCTAGTCAAGTTGTAACATCTGTTTTCACGTCTGTCATTCAGTAGACATCTAATATGACATCTAATATCCCATTCACTGTTTCTTTCAAAAACATTAATAATAGGATGTAAGGGGGAACTGGCTATATTTTTATATTTATAGTTATTATGCAAATGACTTCATGTGTCCCCACCAAACAAATCCTGTAAATTTACCTTTCTGAAAAAAAGCTTAAGGTCCAGCAATGTTTGATCAATGTTGGCATAAGCACTAGATATAAAAGTGAAACCCTTTAAAAATAAGTTGTGATGTTCTTGACCTATAGAAAGATCCATGAAGTTGTAAATATTGAAGTTAAAAAAGAAGTAATGTTAAAAGTACCTTTAACAAGTTCAGCTGATTGAGCTTCTTAGTCAGCAGATAAATAGAACAAGTTTTCGTTTTTGCACCTGTCTTCTTCCATTTCTTTGCATTTGGTTGGTACTGATAATTTCTTGTTTGATAGCTAAACTTTCTGATCTCCTGAAGGCAGGTGGATCTAATGGGTCATGCAAGTCTTCACCTTGAATGTTGGTTTCCTCATCTGGAGGATGGGTATCTGACCCATAAAACCTCAAAATTATAATGTTTATAACATATTTACATCTTACAGTATAAGAACTTGTTGCTTAAAGTTCATTGTCATTTTTTTCTATTTGCAGTATACGATTGGTTCCTTTTTATAGTATATGATTTATTTGGGGGGCTGTTTAATATTTGCTTTTTATTTGCAGTTTGCATTAGCTTTAGTATTCAATGGTTCTGATGATGTCCGTTATGATGAAAGTGCTTAACCGTTGTTTTTAACTTTTGACATTAAAGTATTTTTCTTGCCAGTTTCGAGTTACCTGGTCATTTTTATGTTCATTATTTGCTGTTTACATACCAATCCTGGTGTTTTTCTTGATTCTGATTTCATTTATTTAAAGATAGAAAAGCACAGTAGCCGGCAGATAGTGGGATGACCAAATGTTTTCTCCCTTTTGCATATAGATATACGTTTTATAGTTCAGATGTTTATATAATTATCTGTTGCATATTTCAAGCATATATGTGTGTGCATGTGCGTGCGTGTGCATGTGTGCACGCTTGTGTGTGTGTGTGTGTGTGTGTGTGTGTGTGTGTGTGTGTGTGTGTGTATTTGTATATGCCTGGGTGTGCATGTCTGCATGTGTGTGGGTATGTGTATGTATTTAATGAATATAATGCATCAGCAGTCTGTGCCACTTCTGCTATAAGAATTGTATAACACCCAGTTTTCAGTGACTTTGTGTGGTTAAAAATGTTTGTATTGTCTGTAAATATTTAACAGTGCAGATAGCCTAACAGGCTGGTTTTGGTTTGTTGCATCTTATTAGTGGAGTGAAAACTTTCCCAAGAGTATATATCCTGACTGTGGAGTTAAAATGCACCTTCCTAAACATAGCTGTTTCCTTCATTATCTCACATATACCCTTTCAAGTTTATAAAAGGTGTTATTCATAGCTGGTTGCGATACATGCAAAGTGAATGTAAGGTAGATTGTATACTTTGTAAGACTTTTTCTGTTCATACACCCCCACTCAGTGCTGGGAACTGCCACTGGTCATTTTGGCAAGTGAGGTTTGAAGCATGTAATTCAGTAGTCCTATGGGAGGGGTCTTTGTAAATGACCATCATGGCATGCTATCCATTTTGAGGACTTTTGAAGTGCAGGATTTATACATACCTGAATGATGCAGGTGCTGGGCAGTAAAGGGATACAAATGCATATGTGAGCCCAACATTGTTGCCTTTTAACTGTTGGAATCTGTGCAATGTGAATATGGACATCTTTATCCTGTACAGATGGTTGATGTAGTTAAGTCATGCTGTGTTTTAATATAAGTGTATGTGTGTAAATGTATGTATCCCTGTGGGTCACTGTGTATGTGATGCATTGGGAAAGTGTATGAGTGAGTCCATGATTGTTTGTGCATAAATAGTAGTTGTGAACATCAGTGTGTGTATATGTGTTGCCCTGGATTGGTGGTTAGTACTTGTGTGTCTCCTCTTAGTACTCTGCTTGTAGTACAGAAGGTAGTGTACTGCACAGTTGCTCCACCTCTTCAGTGGAGCAGTGTAAAGTGGGTTAAGAGCTGTCATCTTTTTGGTAATGTGGATTACTATGAATCAGTAAGTAGTACTACAGTGCAAGGTTGTGAGTTCTCTCCTCATTCCAGATGATAGCATTACTGATATGTTAGAGCAGCATTAGGGTGGTGCTGCACTCCTGAGTGTGGCACCCCTTGATAAGATGTTAAACAGAGGTCCTATCTGATTCAATTGTGGTACCTTAGGCAGATGGGAAATATGCCACAGCACCTAACAAAAATGGCAGGGGAAGTTCCCCAAAGTCCTGGCCAAATTTCACCTGGTAATAGAAATACAATCTTGGTGTAGACTAGTGGGACTAACCCATTCAACTAAGGATGAGTTAGATAGATAGATAGATAGATAGATAGATAGATAGATAGATAGATAGATAGATAGATAGATAGACAGACAGACATATAGATAGATAGATAGATAGATAGATAGATAGACAGATAGATAGGTAAGCATATAAATAAATAACTCAGCTAATTGCTGCAAGATGAATTGTGCCTCTCAATTTGTATTGCATCACTTTTAAGGATGGACATGAATGTGTTCCTGATGGCAAAAAAAAAATAAGTGTGCAAAATATTTATCTGATTTCATTAAAAAAAAATGAGAAAGTTAAACAGAAAATGAGAGAGCGCAAAAGAGAGACCAATATGGTGTCCTTGATTTATTAAGGTCATCATTGACAAGGTAAAGCTGCTGTTCTCACTGATGCCTGGAACTAAGAGTGCAGAGTATGATAAAGTGAAGCCATGATTTAATTTCCTTAAGATTACACAGCATCACAAATGTGTTATTCGATATTTCATTAAGTCATGCATAATTTCAATCTCTTTTAAAAGACAGAGAACTTCAGTAGGCCTAGCATACAAAAAAAACTGTACAGCAAACCATCACTGCTGCATATTTTCACATTTCCACATAAACGTTATTCCATTCAAAACCAACTATGTTTATTAGCTGCTTTTTAAAGTTGTACATTTTGTAAAAAGAAAAGAAGGAATACATGCTTTGTAACTTATGAAATTCTGAATAGTGCCACAGTTAGTCAAAGTCATGCAGGTATAATTTATGCTCAATTGCTTATAATTTGACTAAACAAGACCCAGCAACAATGGGTAGACCTATATTTTAAACAACTGTATTTATTGGACTGTGTGGGTTACTAAGCTAATTGCTGTTTTAAGGAAAGTTATTTTTTATACAGATTACAATTTGATAAAGCCGGAACAGAGAGGTTGATTAGTCTTTCAGACTCAGAAGGTTAAGTGTGCAGCATAATTGATTGCAAGACATAAATCCAAGCAAACATTTACAGATATGGAACAAAACCAAAGCTAATATTATCACGTTAACACCAGCTACACTCATTTTTATTCCAGATTTTAAACCAAAAGTTTTCAAAATCTGTTGAGAATGGTGCTGCGCATTTAATTAGATTGCTAGGACCAGGACTGAAACAAATTATTGAAGTGACCAGCAAGTCAGTAATGCTGTCTAAAATAAAACAGTTTTCAAGTCATATTCTTGTCAACATTTGATTACGAAATCACTTGACAATTTGCTAATTGACATTTTTGCACAAAGGATGCAACATTAAACAATTTGGTGTTGAGCAATTTTATCTTAGTCAGTATCATAAGAGTAAAGGTTAGCTGCAAAATGTTCAACGCTATATTGCAGGATGCATATGATAATTACAATTTTAATATCTTTGAGAACATATCAATCTTATAAGGATAGTTGAGATAAATTGTGTGCTTAATATGCATAATGAAGTGCTGTCATAATAGAAGTTTCACTTTGCAATAGAGGAACTATAATGGGATGTCATAATTAGCAGTACTTAAGATGGGTACATATTTTCCTTTGAAATTTTGTGATAGTTGTTTATGGAGCCATGCAATCTATTATGACAGTAATGGCTTAAGAAGTATACCAACAACATATATTATGTCTTAGAAAGACAACAGCACATATCCTGACCTCTAGCCCACACTTAGTTAAATTAATTGCAATGCATATACTAGTGCTTAATCTTAGGTACTCATACCCTGGTGAGATATGCAGTTTGTCAAAAGCTTAATAACTTAAGACTTTTATCTGTGTGGATTATTCAGAGAATTTCTGCTTGATCTGCAAAAGGGACTGCTATGGTAAAAGCAATTAAAATAGTAAAACTAAGAAATATTAAACCTCCATGTAAAAATTAAGCATTTGAATTTGTTACCCATCTTGTATGGGACAGATCTTGCACTGAACTTTCAGTTATATACAAATCCTGAAAGGGTCTTTTTTTTTGGAAGCTTAAATAAATGAATAGCTTAGGAAATTTGAAGATGCATGTATTTTAACAAGCAGAAATATAACCTGTCATATTTTTAAAAAAATCTATCTAAAGTTTACATGCTAAGTTCAAAATAACTAACAGTGTTCTGTAAAATCTGTAATTTTATTTTCTTTTTAAAGCAGAAAAATCACTTTGCTTCTATAACATATTTGACAGAAACTTTATTCTAGTTACAGATGTTAGTTAATTACATTTTTATTTGAATGGAATATTCATTTAAAGATCCCATTGCTCAAATTATTAAATTAAATCAAAGCGAGAAGTTATTTCTATAGAGAAACGAGTATGCAAAAAAATATGGAGTTCTTATTCTAAATGCAGGTGGACAGAACAGGTAGTTCTATTCCTATTGGCTGTTGCTATATTGCTGTGGAAAGTTAGCAGATGCAAGTTGGCACTCTGGTCATGGATTGATATGTGTTTTGATTTTTATCTTACTGTGCTTTTTATTTGTATTTTGCTAAACTCTAAGATGTTTTGCTTAACTACACTTTGGTTATGAAAAAAAATGTATTTATTAACTTTATTAGTGGTTTGTTGCAATTAATGTTGTATGCAAACTATAGAAGCCAGTCAACTCTCAATAATGTGAAAATGTGAAATAACCACACATATATATATATATATATACACACATGGAATCACACGCATGCACACCAACACACACAGACACACACACACACACACACACACACACACACACACACACACACACACACACACACACACACACACACACACACACACACACACACACACACACACACACACACACACACATACACTATAGTACGAATTCTTGCAATGCAAGAAGGAATACAGCCTAATATTAAAATTGCATTGAAAATAGTTAACTATGGCTAATTAGCAAACTTATCATAAAAATAAAATGAGGATTCCTAATGTTAAAAGATCTAAAACGAGTGAGAAGGTCACTGAAAAACCAATCAGTAAAAACAAAATGAAAACTCCAGCAAAGCTAGAACTTCCACTGAGTGACCTCCCAAACCTCTTGTATCAGAGGCACATGGGATATATGCAAATGATCCTTATGAACATCAGGTGTTTCAGCTCATTGGCAATTCTGAATACCCATGACTTGTTTCATCATTTTACTGGACAATTTCAGGCCAATAAAGCCAAACCCCACTAGCTGTGGATATGCATATTTCAGCAAAGCACAAGCAGAATGTTTGACTAAGCATTAGAAACACAGGGCTATTATACCCAGCTGATGTCCATTATCATTAGGGTCACGGCAAAAATATCCCAAACAACAAACTAAAACAATGAGTGAGAAGGTCACTGAAAAAACAATCAGTAAAAACAAAATGAAAACTCCAGCAAAGCTAGAACTTCCACTGAGTGGTGCCTCTGATACAAGAGGTTTGGAAGGTCACTCAGTGGAAGTTCTAGCATTGCCGGAGTTTTTATTTTGTTTTTACTGATTGTTTTTTCAGTGACCTTCTTACTCATTGTTTTATTTTGTTGTTGGGGATATTTTTGCAGTGACCCTAATGATAATGGACATCAGCTGGGTATAACAGCCATGTGTTTCTAATGCTTAGTCAAACACTCTGCTTGTGCTGTGCTGATGAGGTCATAACAAGGCCGAAATATGCATATCCACAGCTAGTGGGGTTTGGCATTATTGGCCTGAAATTGTCCAGTACAATGACAAAACAAGTCATGGGCATTCAGAATCGCCAATGAGCTGAAACACCTGATGTTCATAAGGATCATTTGCATATATCCCATGTGCCTCTGATACAAGAGGTTTGGGAGGTCATTCAGTGGAAGTTCTAGCTTTGCTAGAGTTTTCCTTTTGTTTTTACTAATGTTAAAAGATCCAAAAGTGGAGACAGACACAAGACCTGAAGGAAACTGAAGTAAAACAGAGCTAGTGGCAATTATAAAAAGCAATTTAAACTAGCTCTGCAGGTACAGGATGACTTTGTTTACATGTATTGTTTGAATGTATTCTAAAAGGTAATTGATGCAATAAAAGAGTAATTAAGTGTCGACTCTTCTTCTGTAGTTTGACGACTATGACAGTGACCATGGGAACTCTGTTATGGTTTAATGAAGGAGAGGATTTGCAGGGATGATTTTTTTTCACAGCCTTCTAGTTGCCATGTGCCAGACATAAATGGAGTTTTTATAGAATATTTATCTGAATACCATAACACAGAGTCCTTCAACATAGAAATATCATAGCTATGTTCAACTGAAGAAAAATTCAAAACCATTGCAGGTAGATCAAAGAGAGATATAGTGGAAAGATATGTTGGAATGCCCAGCTGCACACCTGGCTATTCCGATGTAACTCAGTTCTTGTGAGAATAGATTAGAAGAGCACAAGTTAGTCAATTTTTATGTGAACACTGCAAGAAGCTAGGTGTTTTGAGTCTAAAATAATTAGTCCTAAATGATTTATTTTACTAAAGAATAGTGAGGTTTTGATTAACTTCTAAATTAAAATACCACCAAACATACTCAAAACAACTCTCACTTTAACATCACAGCAAAAGACAACACCACTATATACCCAACTGAACACACCAAATTGTCAGGAGTGGAAACAGACAATAAACTAAAATGTGTCATTCACATATCCATGACCATAAAAAAAGTCCACAAAAAACTAGGTGCGTTATACAGAAATAAGCAACTTCTCACCAAAGCAGCAAAGATTTCAATAGCAAATTCCCACCTTATCTCCACCCTACTTTATGCCTCTCCAATATATACCAACCTAAGGCAATGCAATATAAACAAGCTAGACACCTGCTACAACAAAATCGCCAAATTCACCACATGGGCATCCTACCATAGTCACCACTGTCTCTCACTTGCTGAACTGGGCTGGCTTGAACTCCCTCACCTCCTTCAGTGGTATCAACTGTCACTCGCCTACAAACTAGTAAACCACCCACTAAATGTCCCATCCCTCCAGAATCTACTCCAACTCTATCGCCCCACCAGACCACTAAGATCCAGCAACAAAAATCACTTGCAGATCACTAAAGCCAATAACTCTGCTGGTGAAGCACTATTCTCTTGCACCATAGCCAAATTATGGAACTCCCTCCCACCCACAATTACCTCCATACCATCATGCACCCACTTCAAAACTTTACTAAAAGTGCACCTAAAACATGCTGGCTATACCCTTGCAACTCCCACTCTAATATCACCCACCCCATCCAGCCACTACCTTTCTTTTCACTCCACTAACTACCTTGATTATAACAAGCTCAGATGCTCATAAGCCTAGTACTTATTATACAGCAGGAACTTCCTATTGTAACATTTGTTAATGTCTGTTATGTACTTCCCAGATAAAGATTCTAGTTGTCTACTGATGTACTATGTTCTTCATCTGTAAATATGTTGTAAGTAATTGCTATGTAAATTGTTAATCACTATGTAATCCAATGTAACTACTGTCTGTTTAGTTTAACTGTGGAGCTTTTCTCCCTGGGCCTCAGCTGAAAATGGACCTACATCCAGTCAGACACTCCCGGTCAACAAATATAAATAAATAAATCAATCAATCAATCAATTAATTCATTAATTAATAGTATTATGTAGCAATTAAAATCCAAATGTTTGTCAATGAAATACGAGTCAGCCACTAACAATCTCAGCAGCAGTATTGTTGCTGAAACCTACTGATAAACAAATTAACCCACCAAAAGCACATTTGCCAAAGAAAATACTGCAATACAGTGACCAAACCCATAGTGGAAATGATCAGTGCTGTAAAGACTTTTACTGCACAGGATCAGAAGAGTGCTTCTGCAAATCCTGATCAAGGCTGTACAGACTATTAACGTACAAGATCAGAATAGTGCTCCCCTAATACATGATTAGTGCTGTTCAGGCTATTACTGCACAGGATCAGAAGAGTGCTTCTGCAAATCCTGATCAGGGCTGTACAGAAGATTAATGTACAAGATCAGAAGAGTGCTCCCCTAATACATGATAAGTGCTGTTCAGGCTATTACTGCACAGGATGAGAAGAGTCATCATCATCATCATCATCAGCCCACTTTTTCCCATTTTCTACATTGGGTCGGATAATTGTGTTAACTGTCGCCATCTCTCTCAATTCAATGCCACACTCATGGCTTCTTTTGACACTCATGGCTGAGTGTCACAGGTCTTCTTTCACACAATCCATCCACCTCTTTGCTGGATGTCCTTGTTTCCTCTTACTTTCTTCCTGTCTGTCCCAAATCTTCTTCACCAGATTGTCTTCTGTTTTTCTGCATGTGTCCAAGCCACTGTAATCTGTTCTCTTTGATCTTTTCTGCAATTGGTGCTACTTTGGCTTATGTTCTTATGTCCTCATTTCTTCATCTAACCCACAGAGTGCATTTTATCACCCTTCTCAGGCACTTCATTTCCATCACCTCTAGCTTCTTCAATCTACTCTGCATTTACTGGCCATGTTTCTGTACCATACAGTAGAACTGGTCGCACAACTGTCTTATACCCCTTACTTTTCAGGTTCTTTAGCATTATTCTGTCATTGACTACACCTAACACTCTATGCCAGTTGACTGCAGCACCCCTAATTCTAGCTTTGACCTCTTCATTCAGACTTCCCTTCTCCTCAGCAATCCCTCCCAGATAATCAAAGCTATTTACCTTTTCCACTATCTTCCCATCTATCTCAATTCTCATCTTCTTCAGATTTCCCCAGTTTGCTACCATTAACACTGTCTTTTCTGTGTGTAGTTTCATCCCATGTGCCTTCAGTTTTGCATACCTTTGCTCTATACATTGCTAGAGTTCCTGCTCAGAGTCTGCCTGTAATACCATATCATCTGCATACAGCAACTTTGTTGATCTGTCCCCTCCAACCTGATTGCTAATGTAGTCCATCACCAGTATGAACAGTAGTAGGCTCAGAGCTGAACCCTGGTGTACACCCACTCCCACTGGGAACCCCTCTGTGAGGCTGAACACTGTTCATAATGGAGTCATTGGGTCCTTGTACATAGCCTGCACTAATTATATCAATGTTTCTTGGACTTTGAACAACCACTGTAGTGCCCAGATCAGCTTTCTTGGGACCTTGTCATATGCTTTCTCCAAGTCTAAGAATGCCCAGTTGGACTATTCCTCATCTCTAGCTTCTTCTTAACTATCTGTCTCACTGCAGACTTTGGGTCAGTTGTGCTGCATCCTGATCTGAATCTGAACTGCTCATCTCCATTCTTACATTCTACTACTCTGCATATCCGTTTATCAATCACCATCTCCAGAACTTTCATGCAATGTGATAGGAGTTTGATTCCTCTGTACTGCCCACAGTTGTGGATGTCCCCTTTGTTCTTGTACACTGGCATGAGTATGCTTATTCTCCAGTCATCTGGGATACTCCTTTCTCTCCACACTGCTATGAGTACCCTCAGGAACCATTTCTTCCCTATCTCACCCCTAGTAGGATCATAGGATCATAGGATCATAATAGGCTAACTGCCCTTTCAGGCCATTTTAAGCCTAGCTAGTTACCTCATGTGAAAATCAAACCCTCCACCTTGTGTCTGTAAGGTAAACACCTTAACTATTAGGCCAACCTCCCACTATCCAGCATCGTTATCATATCTGCTGTGACCTCATCTGAGCCTGCTGCTTTCCCTGACTTCATCAGAGTGCTTCTCCAATACCTGATCAGTGCTGTATAGATGATTACTATACAGGATCACAAGAGTGCTTCTCCAATAGATGATCAGTGTTCTTCATGCTATTATAGTACAGGATCAGAAGAGTGTGACTCCAATACATCATCAGTGCTATAGAGACTATTAATATACTGGATCAGAAGAGTGTTTCTCCAATATATGATCAGTGCTGTACAGACTATTGCTATACAACTGTCCTGGTCGTGGACATTTGCACACTGTAAAAAACTGAATATACCAGCAGTGTGCTAGGTGACTATACTATACCCTTTGCCACCCAATGTGTCTTTGGAAGGTTGTTTGGATTTGGTTTATTGGTTATGTTGTTTGTCTTTGGCAGGTTTTAACTGCTGATTATCATGGTTTGCCACCATGAGCTGTACAGGGATTGTTAGAAATGAACACACTGAATTCCTGGTTAGCAGATAATGTCAGAAGTTTCATGTATAATAAACAGTAGTGAATTCCCCGATAGCAGGAAACCGATAAAGGCAGTCTCACAGTGTTGAAGGAACAATAAGTCTCAAGATGTCACAAAATAATCCTCTCGCAAGACTCTGCAGTCCGTAATAAAGAGAAATTTATTTACACAAAACACAGTACAAGTCGATTGAGCGCTTTCATTTCCTGACCGGAAACTTCATCAGAATGAATGTTGTTGATACACAAGGGCTTTTATACATCTTCTAATTAGTTAATTGATTAGTTCAATAATTGATGATTTTAAAAAACCAATTAGTGACAAATAGTGTTGCCTTGAAATTCAAGATTTAAAATAAATTACAAAAATGTTAAAAGTTAAAAACGAGAGATAAAATGACACATAATTAAATAACAGATAGGTACGCTTGTATACTGTTGTTGATGTATAGTATGTAGCTTAACAATAAAAGTCACATTAGTTAGTAAAGAGGTACAAGCAATTGTTTCATGAAAAAAATATATACATATATTTATATTTGTATAGTTCATGAAAAAAATATTTATAAAAAATGTATAAAATATAAAAATATATATATAAAAAAAAAATATATATATATATATATATATATATATATGCATATATCCAAAAATTTAATACTATGTGTTTCTTATATGTACATTGGTTTGCATGGTAGGGTTGAAAATACGTTAATTTAGATGGTACAATTAAAGTACTTTACAAAAGTTTCTCATATGTAATCTCATATAAAAATCTCATATAAAATCTCATATATAAATTCGTATAAACCCATGTAAAATCTCATAGTATATCTCATATGGAACATTTCATAAAACAGTGGTAAATAAAAAATATATATATATTATTGTGTATATGTAATTGAATAACTGAATTAAGATAAAATAAGATAAAATTACTGAGTTGGAAAAATAAACTATTGGAAAAATAGGTATATAGTATATACATAGTAGTAATATTGTATAATAAAGTTATTGTGGAAGTGTTTGTTTATACTTAGTATCTTGTTTTTAATTATTATTTATTTTATTTTATTTTTATTTTTTGTTTTTTGTTTTTTGTTTTTACCCTGTCGGCCCTTAATTTAAGGGCTGGTAATAATGACACATGGTCATTCATCCCTGGGGGTGTGTTAGAATCCAAACGGAGTTGCCAGATCAATTCTCTATAATAAAGTAGTGTTTCCCAGTCTCCTCCTCTACTGTTCTTAGGTATCATTTCTAATATCCAAAACTTAAAATTAGCTCCCAAGCAAGTAAGTGTGTGTCTGTATAGAGCATTTGTTTCCCTTTTTCTGTTTATATCGTACATATGCTCATATATTGTTTGTCTCAGATGTCTCTCTGTCTTACCTACATAGTATCCCCAACATGAGGTACAGTAGGCTAAATATACTACCCCACTGGTGTAACAAGTGAAGTAGTGTTTACTTTTAAATGTCATAGGAATGGAAGGCAACGTTAGTTCCTCTGTATTTGTAATAAATATACATTGGGAGCATCTCCCACAACGAAAAATACCTTTTTTATTTTTATCTTTGTCCTGTTCATTCTTTTCATACAAGTTTTTTAAGTTGGGACCTCTCCTAAAACTGTAAGTAATCTGTCTATTAAAAATTTCCAGTCTATTAGGCATAGTTTTAAAAATATCCCATGTCTTGTTTATGAGTTTTCTTATTGAATATGTATTAACACTATAAGTCATAACAAAAAAAGGCGTGTTTTGGTGCGCTATGGTGTTTGGAGTACTAGTCCCAGTGGTAGCTGGAATATAGTTTAAAGGGTTACTTACTATATTGGTCTCCGTATTTAACATATTAGTCTCCATATTTAACAAAGGTACATATTTTTTCCCCCACTCCCTAATCACATCTTCCTTTAAAGGAAGGATTATGGAATCTGGGCAGCCTCTTTCTAAAAATAGTTTGTGTACGTAGTCCATTTCATTAATAAAGTCAAGATAGTTAGAGGTCATTCTAGCCACTCTAACCATTTGTCCTTTAATGATATTTTTCTTTTGTATTGGGGGATGACAACTGTTGTAGTGGAGATAGGAGTTGGAGAAGCACTTTTTTCTAAAAATCCTTGATGTGTATCTGTTTCTAATACTATCTTTTGTTAATGTTACATCTAAGAAATGTGTCTCTTCTATGCTATACTCACGTGTAAAACATAGAAATGAAGTTGAATTGTTTAGGTATTCCATAATTTTCGGTATATCTTCCTGTGTCCCTTTCCATATTATTAATATATCGTCCAGGAAACGGAAATATTGAACAATATTTTCAATAAAGGGTGAATTAAAGAAAAATGTTGTTCCCAGAAAAGCATAACTATGTTGGCAAATATGGGGGCACATGCTGCCCCCATTGCAAAACCATCTAATTCGTGGAAAATATCTCCTTGAAAATAAATAAAATTGTTTTTGAGAACTAGGTCAATATTTTCCAACACCAGTCTAAACTCATATTTGTTAAGGAATTTAAATTCAATAAGCATAGCTTCAAACCATTCCAAGCCAATATCGTGTGGGATCACAGAAAATAAATCTCTAACATCAATAGTTAAAAATGTATATTGAGCCTGGAATGGTATCTGGTTTATTTTACTAAGCAAATCCCATGAGTCAATTAAAATATGTGAGTGTAGCTTGTAGAAAGGTTTTAGTTTTGTGTAAACATAGATAGCTAAGGGTTGAGTTTTTGAACCTTCTGATGTTACTATATGTCTAAGTGGTGGGTTTTCAACATTTTTATGCACCTTGGGCATACCAAACATAGTGGACAAAAAAGGTTTGTCTACTTTAAAAAATCTGTATAATCCATCATCTATCAGTCCTTGTGCTAGATTGTCTTCTATTATTAAATCAATTTTGTTGTATGCTATATTTAATTCATTTTTAGAAATAATAGTATATCTTCCTTCCACATTTAAAATATCCATCATTTTAGTTTGGTATAACCAGTTGTACATTAGAACTACCCCCCCCCACCTTTATCAGGCTTCATAATTCTGACATCTGAATAATGTTGTTTTATATCTTTCAGGATTCTTCTTTCCTCTCTATTCAAGTTGGGTTTACAAAAGGTAGTCTGATTTTGGCGGTAAAGTGTTCTCACTTCATTAGTTAACACTTTTTCAAAATTACTTATATCATTTTGTAAGGGGGGATTGTATGTACTTCTCCTTGTTAACGTATTAGGTGTTTTTTGTATGTTAACACTGATAGTACTGTTGGTGGGAATATTGTTATTCTGTGTCTTGTTTAAAGACTTCTAGATTTAATTTTCTAGCAAATGATTTAATATCTAGTATAGTTTCAGCTAAGTTAAATTTTTTAGATGGTACAAAGTTAAATCCCCTTTTAAATAAAGAAAAATGTCCAGCTTCAATTCTTATATCAGTGTAGTTGTATATGTGAAAGTCACAGTCTTGTTGATAAGTGTTTATATAATCCCTAGATGCCATTCCTGTCTCAACTATATGAGCAATTGGTATAATCATATCTTCAGGCTCATTCATATTGTCTTCCAGTACAACATTATCATCTATTAAGGTAAATCCTTCTAATATCTCTGGTGCTGTTTGTTTGTCGCTTGTGCATAAGTAGGGTGTATATGTAAATTCCTTATTCGCTCTGACCTCTGTGGTCTTTCCTGTTCTAAAGGGATATCTGTATCAGAATTGTAAGAATTATAGAATTCTTCATGATGGCCTTGTATATCTCTAGTAGTATCCCAATTGGTCTGGTGTTCTTTGTTCACCCATCCCCCTTGGTGGGACCCAGTGTTATAGTTGTTAGTATGTGAAAAGTTGTTCATGGTGTTAACAAAATGCCTTCTATTATTAAATTGCTTCCTATCACTACTTGTTAATGGATAGGCTTGTCCATGTTGGTAGGTCCAATCATCCCTATCCAGTTTACCTATTTTTCTCTTGTGGTTTTTAGCTATAGTGTTGTCAACATCATTAAAAACTCTGAAATAGTTATGTTTGTATTCTTTCACAGAAAACAGTAAATCGTCACTTATTTCCTTATTAATATTCTCTATTTTAACATTCAGTTCATCAATAAGAATCTTGTTGTTGCTAATCATAGCTCTTATCAAGGCCAACCCACAATTGTTTAAAATATCAACAATTTCTTGGTAAAACGTAGAACCCATAACAATATCATTAGGAAATTTGTTCAGTCTAAGGCCTTTCGATACATGTTTCCTTTTTAAACATTCAGTAAGAAACCAGTTATCCAAATTCAAATTTTTAAATTTTAACATGTATTTTTTTAGTAGCTTACATTTGTCAAGGTATGAAACGTCTTGTTTTTTGTGTCCATGTTCATGAGTTTCTATCGCTCCAAAGCTTCTGTTAAGCCAGTCGTTAAAATTGATGTCCGTATATTTGTCCAAAACAGGTGTATAATTGTTCCCGTTAGTGTGCGTTGTGGCATCTCCCTCATTGGTATTCCTCTCATTAAGCCTAGTTCCAAAACGTGCAGCCCCAGTCCCTGTAGGGGTTCCTCTGTTAGTGTTACTGTAGTTAGAACGCTTACTACGTTCGGGTTGTGCACATGGAATAGGGTCGTCAGCTTCCTGTGTGCTGGTATCCGGTTGTGTAAAGGCTTGGATAAGCCTAGTGAGTTCCCCTATGAGAGACCGTTCGTTCATGTTTGGTGAGGCTCCTCGGTAATCCTGTGCTTCCATTGAAAACAAAACTAGTAATAGAAAAAAATGGAAGATACAGGAAACAACTTGAAACAAAACCAATAAACAGTAGTCAATTCCCCGATAGCAGGAAACCGATAAAGGCAGTCTCACAGTGTTGAAGGAACAATAAGTCTCAAGATGTCACAAAATAATCCTCTCGCAAGACTCTGCAGTCCGTAATAAAGAGAAATTTATTTACACAAAACACAGTACAAGTCGATTAAGCGCTTTCATTTCCTGACCAGAAACTTCATCAGAATGAATGTTGTTGCTACACAAGGGCTTTTATATATCTTCTAATTAGTTAATTGATTAGTTCAATAATTGATGATTTTAAAAAACCAATTAGTGACAAATAGTGTTGCCTTGAAATTCAAGATTTAAAATAAATTACAAAAATGTTAAAAGTTAAAAACGAGAGATAAAATGACACATAATTACATAACACATAGGTACGCTTGTATACTGTTGTTGATGTATAGTATGTAACTTAGAGATTTTATATGAGATTTTTATATGAGATTACATATGAGAAACTTTTGTAAAGTACTTTAATTGTACCATCTAAATTAACGTATTTTCAACCTTACCATGCAAACCAATGTACATATAAGAAACACATAGTATTAAATTTATGGATATATGCATATATATATATATATATTTTTTTTTATATATATTTTTTATATTTTTATACATTTTTTATAAATATTTTTTTCATGAACTATACAAATATAAATATATGTATATATTTTTTTCATGAAAAAATTGCTTGTACCTCTTTACTAACTAATGTGACTTTTATTGTTAAGTTACATACTATACATCAACAATACTATACATTACTTGCAATACACACATGATAAAACATAGTGTGAGTACCAAATTGACAAAGAAATGTCAAAGAAACATTTATTTTATTTTTTTTTTTGTACAGTATATATGAGATTAAAGAGGGGAACAGTCAGGATATAGGAAAAAGAGAAGGAAGAAATTATGGTAGTGGAAAGGAAGAAGGAAAGGTCAATCAGGGTTGGTACAAGAACAAAGCCAGTGTTTATTAAGATGCATTTCCAGTTGTTTTTTAAATAGTGGAAGAGTGGACAAGGATGAGATATTGGTAGGAAGTTTGTTCCACATTTTTCCAATAGAGTTGGAAAAGAGGCAGTCACCTGCAGAGTTATTGGGCTTGGTAATATTAATCAGCAGTTTGTTTGAAGAACGTAGGTGTTTCAGGTTATTATAATGAGTAATGAGGTTAGAGAGTATTGGTGTTTTGGATGGTTGATATAGAATTTTGTGAGCTATTAAGAGCTGTTGATAAATAAGCTTGTTAGGAAGTTCAAGCCAACCTAGCTGTTTTAGGTTCTGACAGTGGTGAGTTCTAAAAGGGGATCCTGTAGCAAATCGAGCAATATTATGGTAAGATGTAGCAAGTTTGTTAAGGTTGTTTTTAGAAAGATTAGTGTAAATAGGAGAAGCATATAGAAGGGTAGAGATAAGGTGAGATCTAGCTAAGGTGGTCCTAGCTTCAGGTGTAAGGAAGGGTTTGATTCTATAAAGGGAACCAATCTTTTTGTTAACTGCTTTTATTGTGTTGTTGATGTGTGAATCAAAGTTAAGATTGTTGTCAACAGTTATACCTACTAGCTTTGTAGTAGAATCAGGAGAAATAAAAGTGTTATTAGTGACAGTGATAGAGAAATTTAGAGGGGAAGATTTACGGGTAGGTGAAAACAGTAATAATTTGGTTTTCTTGGGGTTGAGGAGTAGGCAATGGTCAGAGAACCACTGTTCAACTGTGTTAAAATCTTTTTGGGTAAGAGACTGGAGTTCAGTTTGAGAGGAAGCAGTGCAGATTATAGTGGAATCATCTGCATATTGTATGCAGGTAGTATTAGGAATAGCTGATTGGAGGTCGTTAATAAAGATGGAAAATAGAAGGGGACCCAAGATAGACCCTTGAGGTACTCCTAAAGAGATAGGAAGGAGATTAGATAGTGTATTTTTCCAACATACTGCTTGCTGACGGTTTTCTAGGTAAGATGTGAACCATGTTAAGGAAGAGGGATGAAGTGCGAGAGATTGCAGTATATGCAGAAGAAGTTTGTGATTAACCATGTCAAAAGCTTTTGATAGGTCTATGAAGAGAGAAGATGATAGATTATTGTTGTTGCGGTTATAGTTGATGGAGTTGGTAAAGGAAAGTAATGCAGTGGTGGTGCTGTGGGAAGGTCTAAATCCATGTTGACAGTTTGCAAGTAAGTTGTTGTGGCGAAGGTGGTTAAGTAGTTGTTTGTGGATACATTTTTCCATGATTTTAGCTATGGGTGATAGAAGTGCGATAGGACGGTAGTTTGAAAAGTCATTAGAATTGCCCCCTTTATGTCAATGGAAGCATAGGATTACTGAGGAGCCTCACCAAACATGAACGAATGGTCTCTCATAGGGGAACTCACTAGGCTTATCCAAGCCTTTACACAACCGGATTCCAGCACACAGGAAGCTGACGACCCTATTCCATGTGCACAACCCGAATGTAGTAAGCGTTCTAACTACAGTAACGCTAACAGAGGAACCCCTACAGGGACTGGGGCTGCACGTTTTGGAACTAGGCTTAATGAGAAGAATACCAATGAGGAAGATGCCACAACGCACACTAACGGGAACAATTATACACCTGTTTTGGACAAATATACGGACATCAATTTTAACGACTGGCTTAACAGAAGCTTTGGAGCGATAGAAACTCATGAACATGGACACAAAAAACAAGACATTTCATACCTTGACAAATGTAAGCTACTAAAAAAATACATGTTAAAATTTAAAAATTTGAATTTGGATAACTGGTTTCTTACTAAATGTTTAAAAAGGAAACATGTACTGAAAGGCCTTAGACTGAACAAATTTCCTAATGATATTGTTATGGGTTCTACTTTTTACCAAGAAATTGTTGATATTTTAAACAATTGTGGGTTGGCCTTGATAAGAGCTATGATTAGCAACAACAAGATTCTTATTGATGAACTGAATGTTAAAATAGAGAATATTAATAAGGAAATAAGTGATGATTTACTGTTTTCTGTGAAAGAATACAAACATAACTATTTCAGAGTTTTTAATGATGTTGACAACACTATAGCTAAAAACCACAAGAGAAAAATAGGTAAACTGGATAGGGATGATTGGTCCTACCAACATGAACAAGCCTATCCATTAACAAGTAGTGATAGGAAGCAATTTAATAATAGAATGTGTTTTGTTAACACCAGGAAAAACTTTTCACATACTAACAACTATAACACTAGGTCACACCAAGGGGGATGGGTGAACAAAGAACACCAGACCAATTGGGATACTACTAGAGATATACAAGGCCATCATGAAGAATTCTATAATTCTTACAATTCTGATACAGCTATCCCTTTAGAACAGGAAGTACCACGGAGGTCAGAGCGAATAAGGAATTTACATATACACCCTACTTATGCACAAGCGACAAACAAACAGAACCAGAGATATTAGAAGAATTTACCTTAATAGATGATAATGTTGTACTGGAAGACAATATGAATGAGCCTGAAGATATGATTATACCAAATGCTCATATAGTTGAGACAGGAATGGCATCTAGGGATTGTATAAACACTTATCAACAAGACTGTGACTTTCACATATACAACTACACTGATATAAGAATTGAAGATGGACATTTTTCTTTATTTAAAAGGGGATTTAACTTTGTACCATCTAAAAAAATTAACTTAGCTGAAACTATACTAGATATTAAATCATTTACTAGAAAATTAAATCTAGAAGTCTTAACTACTTTAAACAAGACACAGAATAACAATATTCCCACCAACAATACTATCAGTGTTAACATACAAAAAACACCTAATACGTTAACAAGGAGAAGTACATACAATCCCCCCTTACAAAATGATATAAGTAATTTTGAAAAAGTGTTAACTAATGAAGTGAGAACACTTTACCGCCAAAATCAGACTACCTTTTGTAAACCCAACTTGAATAGAGAGGAAAGAAGAATCCTGAAAGATATAAAACAACCATTATTCAGATGTCAGAATTATGAAGCCTGATAAAGGTGGGGGGTAGTACTAATGTACAACTGGTTATACCAAACTAAAATGATGGATATTTTAAATGTGGAAGGAAGATATATTATTATTTCTAAAAATGAATTAAATATAGCATACCACAAAATTTATTTAATAATAGAAGACAATCTAGCACAAGGACTGATAGATGATGGATTATACAGATTTTTTAAAGTAGACAAACCTTTTTTGTCCACTATGTTTGGTATACCCAAGGTGCATAAAAATGTTGAAAACCCACCACTTAGACCTATAGTAACATCAGAAGGTTCAAAAACTCAACCCTTAGCTATCTATGTTTACACAAAACTAAAACCTTTCTACAAGCTACACTCACATATTTTAATTGACTCATGGGATTTGCTTAGTAAAATAAACCAGATACCATTCCAGGCTCAATATACATTTTTAACTATTGATGTTAGAGATTTATTTTCTGTGATTCCACACGATATTGGCTTGGAATGGTTTGAAGCTATGCTTATTGAATTTAAATTCCTTAACAAATATGAGTTTAGACTGGTGTTGGAAAATATTGAATTAGTTCTCAAAAACAATTTTATTTATTTTCAAGGAGATATTTTCCACCAATTAGATGGTGTTGCAATGGGGGCAGCATGTGCCCCCATATTTGCCAACATAGATATGCTTTTCTGGGAACAAGATTTTGTCTTTAATTCACACTTTATGGAAAATATTGTTCAATATTTCCATTTCCTGGATGATATATTAATGATATGGAAAGGGACACAGGAAGATATACCGAAAATTATGGAATACCTAAACAATTCAACTTCATTTCTATGTTTTACACATGAGTATAGCATAGAAGAGACACATTTCTTAGATGTAACATTAACAAAAGATAATATTAGAAACAGATACACATCAAGGATTTTTAGAAAAAAGTGCTTCTCCAACTCCTATCTCCACTACAACAGTTGTCATCCCCCAATACAGAAGAAAAATATCATTAAAGGACAAATGGTTAGAGTGGCTAGAATGACCTCTAACTATCTTGACTTTATTAATGAAATGGACTACGTACACAAACTATTTTTAGAAAGAGGCTGCCCAGATTCCATAATCCTTCCTTTAAAGGAAGATGTGATTAGGGAGTGGGGGAAAAAATATGTACCTTTGTTAAATATGGAGACTAATATGTTAAATACGGAGACCAATATAGTAAGTAACCCTTTAAACTATATTCCAGCTACCACTGGGACTTATACTCCAAACACCACAGCACACCAAAACACGCCTTTTTTTGTCATGACTTATAGTGTTAATACATATTCAATACGAAAACTCATAAACAAGACATGGGATATTTTTAAAACTATGCCTAATAGACTGGAAATTTTTAATAGACAGATTACTTACAGTTTTAGGAGAGGTCTCAACTTAAAAACTTGTATGAAAAGAATGAACAGGACAAAGATAAAAATAAAAAAGGTATTTTTCATTGTGGGAGATGCTCCCAATGTATATTTTTTACAAATACAGAGGAACTAACGTTACCTTCCATTCCTATGACATTTAAAAGTAAACACTACTTCACTTGTTACACCAGTGGGGTAGTATATTTAGCCTACTGTACCTCATGTTGGGGATACTATGTAGGTAAGACAGAGAGACATCTGAGACAAAGAATATATGAGCATATGTACGATATAAACAGAAAAAGGGAAACAAATGCTCTATATAGACACACACTTACTTGCTTGGGAGCTAATTTTAAGTTTTGGATATTAGAAATGATACTTAAGAACAGTAGAGGAAGAGACTGGGAAACACTACTTTATTATAGAGAATTGATCTGGCAACTCCGTTTGGATTCTAACACACCCCCAGGAATGAATGACCATGTGTCATTATTACCAGCCCTTAAATTAAGGGCCAACAGGGTAAAAACAAAAAATAAAAAAACAAAAAATAAAAATAAAATAAAATAAATAATAATTAAAAACAAGATACTAAGTATAAACAAACACTTCCACAATAACTTTATTATACAATATTACTACTATGTATACACTATATACCTATTTTTCCAATAGTTTATTTTTCCAACTCAGTAATTTTATCTTATTTTATCTTAATTCAGTTATTCAATTACATATACACAATAATATATATATATTTTTTTATTTACCACTGTTTTATGAAATGTTCCATATGAGATATACTATGAGATTTTACATGGGTTTATACGAATTTATATATGAGATTTTTATATGAGATTACATATGAGAAACTTTTGTAAAGTACTTTAATTGTACCATGTAAATTAACGTATTTTCAACCTTACCATGCAAACCAATGCACATATAAGAAACACATAGTTTTAAATTTATGGATATATGCATATATATATATATATATATATATTTTTATATATATATTTTTATATTTTTATACATTTTTTATAAATATTTTTTCATGAACTATACAAATATAAATATATGTATATATTTTTTCATGAAAAAATTGCTTGTACCTCTTTACCAACTAATGTGACTTTTATTGTTAAGTTACATACTATACATCAACAACAGTATACAAGTGTACCTATGTGTTATTTAATTATGTGTCATTTTATCTCTCGTTTTTAACTTTTAACATTTTTGTAATTTATTTTAAATCTTGAATTTCAAGGCAACACTATTTGTCACTAATTGGTTTTTTAAAATCATCAATTATTGAACTAATCAATTAACTAATTAGAAGATGTATAAAAGCCCTTGTGTAGCAACAACATTCATTCTGATGAAGTTTCCGGTCAGGAAATGAAAGCGCTTAATCGACTTGTACTGTGTTTTGTGTAAATAAATTTCTCTTTATTACGGACTGCAGAGTCTTGCGAGAGGATTATTTTGTGACATCTTGAGACTTATTGTTCCTTCAACACTGTGAGACTGCCTTTATCGGTTTCCTGCTATCGGGGAATTCACTACTGTTTATTGGTTTTGTTTCAAGTTGTTTCCCATATCTTCCATTTTTTTCTATTACTAGTTTCATGTATAATCTTAACTCTGCTACATAGTTGGCATTTCATAATATCTGAAGCTGTGAACATTTCCATGGTTGAAATTTCAGAAAACAAGAACATGGCCTTGACCTTTTGTGTCTTAAATACAAGGGTAAACTAGGCTATTTTAAGATTTGGCTGAAATAAGACTGTTGGTTTGCTGATTCGTTCTTATTTTTATAATTCTACAGGAAGTAGCTCTAATTGCTGAGTATTCTGCATGCAAAGTTCATTACTATTATTATTAGTAGTAGTAGTCGGATTCACTATGTAATTTCAAAATAGTGAAATTCTGAATTTCAGTATTTCGAAATTATATAGCTGAAGACACCAAACACCGAAACCCTAAAACTGCGAAATTCAAAATCCCGACTCTACACTACAGATACAGCACACACAAACACATACACACAACTTCCCCCCAACTCAAATATAACATCCTACACTACAGATAAGAAGGGGGCAAGACCACCTGCAACCCCCATGTGGAGGGCTGCACACCCCCCTACTTATATATACTAACTCTGAGATTGCACAGACACCCACAGGTAACTCACTCCCATACATTGTACACACCCTCGCAGACACACATCACAGTCAAAATACACACTGACATACACTAAAGCCTCTAACCAACAGACATAGACATACATGCACAAACTCACATCTTACCATTCACACACCACAACACCAGAAGCAATAATTCAAAATCTCCGTACTTCGGGATTTTAAATTTCGCACTTCTGGTTAACAGGTATTTCAAGACTTCGGTATTTTAATTTCGAAATACTGAAATTCAGGATTTCAGTATTTCAAAATTATGTAGGGATCCCGTAGTAGTCATAGTAGCAGTAGTGCAAAAGTAGTCATATTTTAGCAAAACTTACAGTGGGAAAGCTTGATAGTCCTTGACTATTTCAGGTGATTGTTTGGTTTAGATTTTCTGCATGGAGTTATTTATATCAGTAAGAAACTATTGCTGTCTCTCTCTCTGTCTTTTGTTATATCTAAATGTTTAGGGTTTCAAATGCCATGACAGTAAAGGGCCCAATTCCTAAGTCAGGCTACATTTAAAGTTCATGCAGCCCCAAAACCAGATTCTAGCTGAGTACCCCCCCCCCCCAAAATAAAAGAATATAATGTTGGTTTCTGAGATATGAATAAATCCTGTGGGTATACATTGCATATGCTCAAACTAGACTACACTGGTAGCTATTAATCAAGGATGAATCCAGGCCTCATCCTACTAAATTGTCTATAATAAGATGGGCCCATCTTGATTTTCCTATCCCAGGAACTTTGAAGTAACACTCAAACCTAAGACTATCAGGAAAGAAAAAAATAAATGCTGTCCAGATTTTCACAGAATGTACAGATTTCTACTTCATATTTTCTGTTTCTGCCAAATCAGTGAGAATTGAATTAATTAAATATTGACAGTAGTTTGAGTTTCAGATTTCATATCATTCAGAAAATCATAACATAAAACCTTTTACTCCAGCAACTTTCTAAGTTTATAAGAGTTGCATCTAAAATTTGTACCTATTGTTGGGCCTTTGTGCCCCATTATTTTTGGGTTTGTCCAGATTTATTGTGCTAAGAGGTTGAGAGGTATAAAGGAGAGTACAACTTGAAGTCATTGCATACATGAACATACAAACATACACAGACATACATCTTATAACACAAAAGAAAAGTATTCAGCTATCTAATCTGTAACAAAAAAAAAGACAATACTCTTACCTGCGAGGACACACCATCACTTCAAACAGTTCACATATAAGCCAACTACCATGTTGTAGCCATACAACCTCAATAAAAATATTAATGTAGGAGATAAAAACAATAATGCATTAGGAGCTAAGAAATCTCCAATATTAAAAAATGGCTGTATGTCCTGTAAAAATTGAGTATAAAATAAAATGGATTCACATCACCATAATACACCAGAAGTAGAAAGCTTAATAAGAATATTGTAGAAAGCAAAAGTCAGCATTACACCAACTCATTTTCAATGCAATGGCACAGATGCTCATCTGAAATGTAAGAACGCTGCCAGTTGGGATAGCATTGATATTTGTAGAGGACTTTATTAATCAGCACTTACATCACCTGCAAATGCAGTAATGAACAAAAAGAAATATTATTATTAGCTGGAAAAATACAGAAAAAAAATCAAATGAGTAGAGTACACAGAGGTAATGTTAGCAGAAGACATATCTAAACAGTCTTTTCACCATGTTTCTGAGTTAAAAACATTGCAGGGTAATATAATGCCACTTTGTACTCATAACTCACCAGCAGTACCTTATGTGCCAACACTGATCTCCTCAACTTATAGAGCCTTTTTTTTGGGGGGGGGGGGTTAACCTGACACAAATGATAATGTTGCAGAGTTCCAGTACACTCCACTGTTATCCCTGCTAAACTGAATAATCTAGTCTCTGAATCTAGCCAATTGCAGGGCCATAGGCACATGCCTATGTGAAATGGAAACTACAAATGTTCTTCATATTTTTCACTTCTGCAGTGACCATAGTGATATGGGTTATGTACTGCAAGGATATAACAGCCAGACAGCTTCCAGAGCTTCAGGGCATCCTCCATGCATCCAAATTGTCAAGCTGAGCTGACTAAAAGAAAAGTTTGGTTATGAAGCCCTTGAAAACTTTCCTACTGCTAACGAGTGCACTCTTCAGAGGCGTTTAAGCACAAATGGTCTGCCTGTGCTTTCCTTTACTGGGTAGATAAGTTCCCCTTGGGGGAAAATCTTACATTTTCTTATATTTACTGATATTTTATTACTTTCCTCTTCAGGAAATTTACTATAAAGCTAGGAGTGTTCAATTTTAATGGACTGTCTTGAGATTGTAACATAGTTTTAAACAGAGCACTCATTATTTTTCTGGCATTTTAAAAGTAGTATAAACTAACTGGTAACATATTTTCTGTGGAGAAAGTTTGTTTATTTTTCAATATGAGACACCATAGTGTTTGAAAGTGCTTTTTTACTGTGTTTTTTTCTGACAAAAAAGTGACCTTGTCTTCCCTGGGGACATATGGGTTTGTACCTAACCTCTTGAGTTTGTCAACAATGCCCGAGTGGGGTATTGTATCAAATGCCTTGTCCAGGTCAAGGTAGGCAGTGTGAACAATTCTGCCCTCATCCATTGCTTTGGTGACTTTTTCTTTGGAAAAGAAACATAATTTTCATCTTGACCAGTTGTAAGTCCCACAGTCAATCTTTCTTCCAACCACAAAAATAAAAAGTTATGCAAACACCCTTTGCCATCACATCAGGCTACCAATTTACCTGAGATGTTGGGGGGGTGACTGCTGTGACCATTTGTTGTTCCTCAGACCACTTATCTTGTACCCAGGATCTATCTGGTGTAACACATACAGCCATTAAGGACTAAGGGTTAGCCACATCCTCTGTGGGTTTTGGAGTTCCCTCAGTAGACAAGAGAGAACCACTCTTGTGGGTCCTTTGAGTGGATACAGTGAAGGCTTCCTTGTTGTGTCAGAATGCTGTGCCCATCACTGGAGAAGCAGTGACTACCATTATTAACAGGGTTGGCCCAATTTTTCCTGTCAAGAAATAGAAAAACAAGCATGCATCTACTTCTACTTAAATTTCATTGAAAAGGAGTAGTTTACTGGGACTGGGTCAGGGTTTGATTCAGGCTATTGGTCCTTCTTGTAGAGTAATTTTGGTAAAAGAAAGATGGATGCCTCTTTTCCTGAAGTGATTCAAAATTCTGAATCTGAACAGGAAGATGCAGAGACGGATTTAATTTTGACCTCAGATTTATGACTCAGATTAATAGGAGAGCTCAGTTTCTGAATCTCACTGTAGGGGTTTCTCTTTCTCTATTGCTAGAATGTCACATTATTTACAGTGGGAGAACACTAGGGTTTCTCAGTTCCTCAGAAAATGCTATGAGTTGTTACAGAAAATGTTTCCATAACTTATACCCATTCCCTTGTCCTGTCTGATTTAGAAGATCTTACTGCCTGCAAATATCCTGATTGTCAGCCAGCTGTCCCTAAAAAAGGCAGATAGGATATATAAAGTTCCTTAGTCTTTTAACATTTTATACACTACTCCCAAACCTTACCCAGCAGCTATAGCCTTAGTTGATGCCACTGCTTCTAAGTGCTTAGTTACTTCCACTCCTACTCTTTCAGATAAAGATGGGAAATTATTGACAGGTATGGAAAAAAGTGTTTACTTCAGCAACTTTGATTTTCAGAATTTTAAATTATCAGGCTCATATGTTAATTCTGGCATATTTTGAAAGTATGAAGAATGTTTTAATGTTTTATCTACACTTTCTTTTTGTGAAGAAAAAATTGCTTTAAATAACTTGAGTTTCTAGTATTGCACAAGTCACTACTAATCACTTCCAGTGTGTGTATGACTTTTTGATACAGCTTCCAGGGATAGGTTCATAAGTTCAAAGATGTTTATCAGGCTAACTACCACAAGTGCCTTTTTAAGCCTAACCATGCATCCCAAATCTCTGACAAGTCCTGATATCTTTGATAAGTATAAGCATGGGCCTGAGAGATGAACAATTTATAGGTTACCAGTGTCCATTACAGACATAGGTGCCAAACCAGGGATGAGTTTCCAGTTTCCCATCCAATTCTCCAAGTAGCACTTGAATTGGGTTAGGGAGGAACACTGCTTCACATGGATGGGGAGCCTGTTCCCTAGATTGGGTAATCTCTGGGATACATACTTATCTCTCCAGCAGGTCCTACGTATAACACAGGCAAGGTTTAAGACTTTAGAATGGGTAATTCTGGTGCTGTTTGTTTTGTGGATATGCAGAATATCCATCAGACTGGGGTCTGACAATGCCCTGTATGCCAGGCATAAATCTCCTCTCAAAAGCCTGTAGAAGACAGAATACAGGGCTAGGGCCTTGAGACGTTCTGCACAGGACATTTTACTTAAGGCATGGATTCTTTTAGTGAGGAACCTGTGCAGATGTTCCAATTGTTGGATATGCCTAGTTAAGTAAATACCAAAGTGGGCATTCTACTCAAAGATAGGTCTGATGAATGCTGAATACAGTGGAACAATGACTTCCTTGGACTTAGATGCCATACCTTTGTCTATAAGTTGTGCAACATAGAATTATTTCCTCACCACAGAAGACACATCATGATCAAAGGCTGGATTACTATCTATAGGATACTATCATTTATTTATTTATTTTATTTATATAGTGATGATGATTGACATGACAAAATCTAAGTAATAGCATAAGCAGTCAGCAGAATAAGAATACAGAACATACAAGACAAATGTTTAGAATTATCAATTAACAAATTATGTAACAGCTACAGTTGTGAAATAGAGAAAGGAGATCGTTAGTGAAACCTTAGATTAGTCGATTTTTAGGCACGGGCAATGCCAATGAGATTTTAGATGTGATTTAAGAGCAGGCTTGAAGAGATGGCTAGGGAGGGTAGTAAGGGTGGTAGGAAGGTTATTCCAGAACTTGGATATGGCACAGGAGAACAGTGCTTCCCCTGCAGAGTTTTTGGCTTTGGTGACTTTGAGCAGGTTTTTATTGGAGGAGCGTAGGGGTCTGAAGGAGTGGTGGGGTTGGAGTGGAGTTTGAAGTGTGGGGGATCTGAGAGGGTGGTTAACAAGTTTATGAGCAAAGGTGAGTTGGGTTAGTTGTAAGAGTTGAGGGAGCTCAAGCCAGTCTAGGTCTCTGAGGGAGACACAGTGGTGGCTGCGATAAGTGGCACCGGTGGCAAATTTTGCAATTTTATTGTAGCAGGCTTTGAGTTTGTTTAGTTCAGACTGTTTTAGGGTTGTAAGTATAGGTGAAGCATAGAGTAATGTGGATGAGAGTTGTGAATTGGTGATAGAGGTTCTAGCTTGTTTGGTGAGATATTGGCGGTTTCTGTAAAGGGCACCCAGTTTTTGGTGGACTTTTTTATTGTCAGAGAAATGTGGGTGTCAAATCAGAGATTGTTGTCTATCTGTATGCCAAGTAGTTTGGTGTGGGCTGTTGGTGATATGGAGGTATTGTCCTTGGCTAGGATATTGAAGTGAGAGGTGTTTGTGGTGGATTTGGTGGGTTGGAATATAAGGAGTTTGGTCTTGTTTGGGTTGAGGAAGAACTGAGCATTAGATAGCCAGCTTTTAACAGAAGAGAAAGATTCTTGTGTGATCTGTTGGAGTTCTGTAAGTGTTTGGGCTGAGCAGATGAGTCATTAGCATATATGAGTGAGGCGTGTTTTGTGGCAGTGTGCAGGTTGTTTGTGAAGAGGGAAAAGAGAAGGTGGCCAAGGATGGAGCCTTGGGGGACCCCGAGGATAACAGGGAGGTGAGGGGATATATCGTTGTCCCAGACTACTGATTGCTGGCAGCCATGTAGGTAGCTGTGAAACCAGTTGGTGGCTGATGTGGAGAAGGAAAGGTATGATACAGTACAGAGTACTTGGTTGTGAGACACAATGTCAAAGGCTTTAGATAGATCTAGAAATACAGCAGAGGAGAGGAGGCCATTGTTTTTGTGCTGAAGGATAGTGTTTGTGAGGGAGATCAGAGCTGTAGTTGTGCTGTGATGTGGCCTAAAACCATGCTGGGTGTTGGCGAGGAGGTTATTGATTACTAGGTATTTGGAGACCTGTGAGTTTATGCATTTTTTGAGTATCTTGGAGGGAGGGGAGAGGATGGCTATGGGGTGGTAGTTTGAAAGGTCAGTGGAGGGACCACCTTTATGGAGGAGAAGGATGTGGGATATTTTCCATAGTGAGGGTACATAGGATTTGGATATGGAGCAGTTTATTAGTATTGATATTGGATAGGCTAGGACATCAGCTGCTATTTTTAGGTATTCAGCAGGTAGGTTGTCGGCTGTAAGTCTAGTGAGTTTTAGTTTAGTTAGGAGTTTTCTTATGTAGGAGGTGGGCACTGTGGAGAGGATGAAGGTAGGGAGGTGTGGATTAGGGTTGGCAGTGGAGGGAGTTGATGTAGAGAAGTGTTTTTTGGTTAGGGATAGTACTGTTTCTGTGAAATGTGCATTGAAGGAGTGAGCTATGCTGTGGGTGGAGATAGGGGTGGTTGGTGGGGGGTGGGTTATTTTTCCTGGACAGAAAATAGAGTTAATTGTGGACCAGAATTGTTTGCATTGATTGCATCATGCATTTCTTGGCATTTAGTTTTAGTCCATGGCTCTGACACCAGTTGTTTGTCTGTGTCAGCCCCTCCTGGAGAACATTTGTCTTAGTGTGAGATTCAATAACAGATCCTAATTTGCAATCGTCTGCAAATTTATTCAGCCAGAGACCACTGACATTGGCCTTTGCTTCTGAGAAGTAAATGCCAAAAGGCAGCAGTCCAAGGACTGATCCCTGAGGGACTCCACTTGTGAAAGGCCTCATTGCAGAGGTGGACTCCCCAATTTTAAATTCCTGGGTCCTGTCTCTGAGCCAGTTGGCTATCCATCAGGTGACATACAGGTTTGTACCTAATTTCTTGAGTTTGTCAACAATGTCTGAGTGGGGTATTGTGTCAAATACCTTGTCCAGGTCAAAATAGGCAGTGTAATCGATTTTGCCCTCATCCATTGCTTTGGTGACCTTCTCAAAGAAGTACACCAGGTTAAGTAGGCATGATCTGCCCTTGACAAAACCAAACTGAGTTGGATCCAGTGTCTGGAGGGTTACTATATCTCTACTGATCATCTCTATGATAATTATTTTCATGGCTTTACATATAAGACTAGTAAGACTTATGGGCTTGTAGTTTCCAGGGTCTACCCATATAGGTAAGGCAACTGCAAAAGTGATCAATATGAAGAACATAGTACAGTTGTATAAGCTGAAATTATCATAACTGTAGATGTTCAAATGATCACCACTGCAGGAACTCATACCTTCATCCATCCCCATTTTTTTTGCGTGTTTTTTTATGCCAGAGTATGGATCTTTTTATTTTTATTTATTTTTTGTCATTCCTAGCATTGTCCTTTTAAAGGTCAGTCCCTGTCTGCTGGCACGAAAACTCTGAAGGCTTGGTGCATAAAATTATCTTTTAGTCAGCTCAGCTTGAGCTGCTTGATAGATAGGGTGAGTGGAAGGTGGCATGACATTTTGGAAGCTGGTTGGCTGTTATATCCCTGGCAGAATATGATGCATATAGCTAAGGCTACTGCAGCAGTGATCATTCAAACATCTGCTGTTATGGTAAGTTCAACTTATACAATTGCACAACTGGACTTTCTTCTCACCATCCTGCCCACACAGTGCCCTCTTTCAATTTTCAGATTTAAGTCCTCTGAGGGTTCTTATAATTTTACACATAAAAAAGTTACAAAATATATACTCTCATTAGGTACCATCCTTGATCTTCACGAGACTCGCACATTAATGTGTAGAGACTGATTCTGCAGAGCATCCATCTTGGCCACTTGAGTGATAACTTCATTCTCTAATGACAGTACTACCTGTTGCAATTGCCATGTGATCTGCTGCAAGTCACTTACATCTTTCTTTAAGTGCTCTGTGTATCATTCACCACCATCTATGGTTGCTGGTGCTGTGTTAAATCATAGAAGATGGCCATTTTTGATGATAGCAAAGAGAGGCTCACAAGCCTAAGTGAGAGTTTATCATCCAATGAGGCTGATCAGAACTGTTCTAGTGCCTCTGGTGGGTTCAACACTGAGTTTCCTGCCTAGCTGTGTCATGGGTACAGATCAACATTAGAGAAAAATAAGCCTAGCATAAGGGGAACAGAAAACTTAATCATCCATCTCGACTGGCTAGCTACAACCCTCTTACCCCATTAAAGTGAGTAGTTGACAGAATAAAAGAATGTGAACCAATACATGCATTGTGAAGTAAAATAAGTGTATTTCCTTAAACTTTGTCATTATTTTTAAATGTAATTAATCTCTTTTTCTCCAAACATTGCCTGTTTTAGGAGGATTTAGGGGGAAAATGTTTGAATCAATGTCATTTATGTTTTTAAAGCTTAGGGAAATTGTGTGCTATGCTGCTGTCTTTTTATTATTTTTTTATTTCTTTACATTTCTTTCTTCATGCTTTCTTCTCTCCCCTGACTTCCTTTGCTTTGCTATGTTATCATCATCGTTTTCATGTCTTAGTACCATACATGCATTATCCTTTATTATCCTTTTAATATCTTAGTACCATACATGACATAGTTTTTCAGCAGGTTGTACACTATACTTCTGAATGCATTCTGCAGGCTTTCACTGAAAAATTACTGTAAGTCATGCGTCATACTTCTTAACTCTCATTATTGGTTTTCACTGAAAGATAATAGGTTCCTGCTTGCAACGTTTACCTCAGATGAGTGTTTTCTTGGGAGCTTGGGAGCAATCACTTCCTGCCAAATCAAAGATCTTTATCATAAATATATCCTAGAGCAAGTGACAGATACAATTCCTAGGATATAAGAATGTAATTGCCACATAGGCTGTGTAAAAAAGCAGCCTTAGTATTTATTTTGATCATTTATTGATCACATGTTCACCTTTTTCCAGTAAACGTATAAATGTATATATATATGGGATCCATACAGATGCTCGACTGCATCTTTCACCGAATCCCAATTTGGTGAGCATACTTGCGCGAAAGTGCTGTTCACCGAAGCAGCACTTTCTCGTAAGTATGCTTGTTGTTGCAGTCGTACTACAGTCCGGTAAGGGAAAATTCCCTTTTCCCCAATGTAGTGTGACCTCGGAGTGAGAATATTAAAGTGGGTGTGTGTGGAGGGTGCAGCCCAACACATCGGGGGTGGAGGGTGGGCTTGCCCCCCTGCATTCAAGTAGATTTTGTGGGGTTTTTTTAACATACTTTAACGAAAGCGCTTTTTCAATAAAAGCGCTTTCATTAAAGTGTGTTCGGTGATAATGGATTTGGGCTTTTGAACTTTCGTTCAAAAGTCCTAGATCTATATATATATATATATATATATATATATATATATATATATATATATATATCTAGATAGATATATGTATATATATATATATATATATATATATATATATATATATACCTTACAAGCTCGACACTTCACAAGATCGACATTTAGAATGATGAGACCACAAGACCGACGGAGCAGATAACCGACAACTTGTAATTCCACAGCGAAAACACAGACATGGGAAACGTGTGAGCGCAACTCAGTAAGTATGCGATAGTGAGGGATTTAGGGTTAGGGTGTGAGTAAGATGAGTGTGCGATAGTGTGGGATTTAGGGTTAGAGTGCGGGTAAGGTAAGTGTGTGATAGTGAGGGACTTGAGGGTTAGGGACGGATTAAGTGAGTTCGGGTTAGGGTGCAAGTAAGGTAAGTGTGCAATAGTGACGGACCTTAGGGTTAGGGTTTGGGTTAAGTTTAGTGCATAGATAGTTGTGTGTAAGGTGTAGTGTAAGTTTTTAGGTTGCTGGTGTGCTTGTGTTGTGTGTGTGTTGTGTGGAACAGCAAACTTTTTGTTTTGTTAACTGTCCGGATTGTGGTTTGTCGGGCATGTGAACTTTCGTGTTTTTGGATTTTTTGGTTTTAAATTTTTTGGGCGTCGGGGCTATATATAAGTTGGGGGTTAAGGGGGAAAGGGGGGGATTTGGGGGGAGGGGAAGGGGCCCCCCCCAAGGGGGGGCCGGGTTTTTTCTAAAGGGGGGGGGGGGGAAACACGGGGGGTGGTGGGCGGGGGGGGGGGGGGCCGATTAAGGGGGGGGGCCAAACCCTGTGGCACATTTGCAATTTTATTGTAGCAGGCTTTGAGTTTGTTTAGTTCAGACTGTTTTAGGGTTGTAGCATAGGTGAAGCATAGAGTAATGTGGATGAGAGTTGTGAATTGGTGATAGAGATTCTAGCTTGTTTGGTGAGATATTGGCGGTTTCTGTAAAGGGCACCCAGTTTTTGGTGGACTTTTTTATTGTCAGAGAAATGTGGGTGTCAAATCAGAGATTGTTGTCTATCTGTATACCAAGTAGTTTGGTGTGGGCTGTTGGTGATATGGAGGTATTGTCCTTGGCTAGGATATTGAAGTGAGAGGTGTTTGTGGTGGATTTAGTGGGTTGGAATATAAGGAGTTTGGTCTTGTTTGGGTTGAGGAGGAACTGAGCAGTAGATAGCCAGCTTTCAACAGAAGAGAAAGATTCTTGTGTGCTCTGTTGGAGTTCTGTTAGTGTTTGGGCTGAGCAGATGAGTCATTAGCATATATGAGTGAGGCGTGTTTTGTGGCAGTGTGCAGGCTGTTTGTGAAGAGGGAAAAGAGAAGGTGGCCAAGGATGGAGCCTTGGGGGACCCCGAGGATAACAGGGAGGTGAGGGGATATATCGTTGTCCCAGACTACTGATTGCTGGTGGCCATGTAGGTAGCTGTGAAACCAGTTGGTGGCTGATGTGGAGAAGGAAAGGTATGATACAGTACAGAGTACTTGGTTGTGAGACACAATGTCAAAGGCTTTAGATAGATCTAGAAATACAGCAGAGGAGAGGAGGTCATTGTTTTTGTGCTGAAGGATAGTGTTTGTGAGGGAGATCAGAGCTGTAGTTGTGCTGTGATGTGGCCTAAAACCATGCTGGGTGTTCGCGAGGAGGTTATTGTTTACTAGGTATTTGGAGACCTGTGAGTTTATGCATTTTTTGAGTATCTTGGAAGGAGGGGAGAGGATGGCTATGGGGTGGTAGTTTGAAAGGTCAGTGGAGGGGCCACCTTTATGGAGGAGAAGGATGTGAGATATTTTCCATAGTGAGGGTACATAGGATTTGGATATGGAGCAGTTTATTAGTATTGATATTGGATAGGCTAGGACATCAGCTGATATTTTTAGGTATTCAGCAGGTAGGTTATCGGCTGTAAGTCTAGTGAGTTTTAGTTTAGATAGGAGTTTTCTTATGTAGGAGGTGGGCACTGTGGAAAGGATGAAGGTAGGGAGGTGTGGATTAGGGTTGGCAGTGGAGGGAGTTGATGTAGAGAAGTGTTTTTTGGTTAGGGATAGTACTGTTTCTGTGAAATGTGCATTGAAGGAGTGAGCTATGCTGTGGGTGGAGATAGGGGTGGTTGGTGGGGGGTGGGTTATTTTTCCTGGACAGAAAATAGAGTTAATTGTGGACCAGAATTGTTTGCATTGTTTGCATCATGCATTTCTTGGCATTTAGTTTTAGTCCATGGCTCTGACACCAGTTGTTTGTCTGTGTCAGCCCCTCCTGGAGAACATTTGTCTTAGTATGAGATTCAATAACAGATCCTAATTTGCAATCGTCTGCAAATTTATTCAGCCAGAGACCACTGACATTGGCCTTTGCTTCTGAGAAGTAAATGCCAAAAAGCAGCAGTCCAAGGACTGATCCCTGAGGGACTCCACTTGTGACTGGCCTCATTGCAGAGGTGGACTCCCCAATTTTAAATTCCTGGGTCCTGTCTCTGAGCCAGTTGGCTATCCATCAGGTGACATACAGGTGTGTACCTAATTTCTTGAGTTTGTCAACAATGTCTGAGTGAGGTATTGTGTCAAATGCCTTGTCCAGGTCAAAATAGGCAGTGTAATCGATTTTGCCCTCATCCATTGTTTTGGTGACCTTCTCAAAGAAGTACACCAGGTTAAGTAGGCATGATATGCCCTTGACAAAACCAAACTGAGTTGGATCCAGTGTCTGGAGGGTTACTATATCTCTACTGATCATCTCTATGATAATTATTTTCATGGCTTTACATATAAGACTAGTAAGACTTATGGGTTTGTAGTTTCCAGGGTCTACCCATATAGGTAAGGCAACTGCAAAAGTGATCAATATGAAGAACATAGTACAGTTGTATAAGCTGAAATTATCATAACTGTAGATGTTCAAATGATCACCACTGCAGGAACTCATACCTTCATCCATCTCCATTTTTTTGTGTGTTTTTTTATGCCAGAGTATGTATCTTTTTATTTTTATTTATTTTTTGTCATTCCTAGCATTGTCCTTTTAGAGGTCAGTCCCTGTCTGCTGGCACGAAAACTCTGAAGGCTTGGTGCATAAAATTATCTTTTAGTCAGCTCAGCTTGAGCTGCTTGATAGATAGGGTGAGTGGAAGGTGGCATGACGTTTTGGAAGCTGGTTGGCTGTTATATCCCTGGCAGAATATAATGCATATAGCTAAGGCTACTGCAGCAGTGATCATTCAAACATCTGCTGTTATGGTAAGTTCAACTTATACAATTGCACAACTGGACTTTCTTCTCACCATCCTGCCCACACAGTGCCTATTTTAGATTACAGCAAACTAAGCCATATTGCTAAAATATTTTAATGGTCAGTCTTTCTGGAAGGATAACTAGTTTTCTGCCTACTCCATGCGATTGTTCACAGATGCTTCGTGGGCTTGGCATGTTTGCCTGCTTTAACTTGAAGTGTCTCTCTATACCTTGGCCTTCTTTATGGATTATACTTCTCAGCCTCTTAGTATAAGAAATCTGAACAAAGCCTGTGAAAATGTCAGGGAGGGGGGCAAAAGCCCAAAAATAGGGACTGTAACAGGGTTTGCTTTAACATACAGTTTCTCAAGTATTTGACATGTGAATCTCAAATGAATGTCATTATTTAGTGACTTCAGTCTTCAGATCATGCTAGTGATTTATCTGAAAAACACAAATTTTATGAGGAATAGACCAAAAATATGAGGCAAAAATCTGGACAGTTGAGAGGTATGTCATGGACTCCTGAGAAGAAGGAGCACATTACCTTCTTGAACTCATGTTTGTGTGGGTAGCTACATTTGTTTGAAAAATGAATTATTGTGCAAAAAGTGAGGTTTCTAGTCTGACATTCAAATAGTGGTACAGCAGCTCTCAGATAATTTATCCAAGTGCCTGTGGCCCCTTCTTTGTTAAGACTATTACCCTTTCATATTTTACAGATTATTTCCTTCTTTTTTTTTTTTGCTGAACATATTCCAGTGGTGCATAGCATGTTGGCGGATAGTCTTTTTCACCTATAGGAATTCAAGTTTTTTTGGCAGTTGGATATGTAGGTAGCAAGTTTTCTACTCAAATCCCACCCATCCTGTAGATGATTGCTAACAAATAACTCAGATACTGTGGCAATATTCTTGGCCTCCCAACACAAAGACAAAATATGGGGTTGCTATAAGGGTCTTTAGTAGTTTTTACCAGACCTTACCAAAATCAGAAAGATTGTGGAAATTCTATTTCTTACCTCAGTACTTCACATCAGGATTGGATAAGTGTGAAGCCTTCATGACTGCCAGGCTACTCCTCAAATCTCCCAGCCTGTTGGCAAATGTTTCTAGTTTTAAAGATCTTGTACACATTGGCTCAAGAAAAGATTATTAAAAGCTTGCAGCAGGGTGAAGGGATCAGTTGACTCATGGTGTCCCATTATTAAGCCATTGATACAGACTATTTCATGAAAAGTACACACAACAGCAGATGATTATCACACACATGCCTTTTGGGCTACTCTTTTCACGTGGTGATATGCATTACAGGACAATGTTTTAGTGTAGTTACAAGTTCAAAACTGACCAAAATGGGTGGGGCCAACATGCTATTTAGATAGATTATCCAACAGGTTATCCTGACCTTTCTATTGGTTTATTATTCCCCCATATGCTTATTTGCTTAGTTATTTTAAATATCTTTTTTTTTCTTTTTTTTCTTGAAAGGAGTTCAGGGAATAGCCAAGAACATAATTTCATGTTTACATGAAGTTTATCTTGTCAAGGCTTATCAGCCATAGGTTATTCTCAATCCTTTTGGCTATGCAGGGCCACTGACATGGTAAAGGAAGAACAGTTAGTAGAGGTTATTAAAAGGACTGGTAGATGGATGTCTTGAGACTGTTTGAACTACATTAAAATAATCACTTCGTTTTCAGATTATAATTTCGCTGAGTTTTTATTTTGTAAATCATTATTTCTTATTCTAAAGTTTGTACAAATTGCATTCCTCAAATCAAGATGAGAGAACACTTGTCATTTAAGAATTTGAAATTTCTAGATGCAGTTAATAGATTATTCAGAAGGAGCCATATGAAGGCTACAAATGAAGACTCAAATAGAAAATTAGCATTTGCTCCAAAACACAGGACGATTTATGGCTCAGAGCTCCAAAGTCCTGTATTAGCATGCTCGCCACATTCAGACTCCTTTTCAGTAATCTGCTGAGTAGCCAGACCACTAGCTCCAGGATTGGACTGTAATAGCTTAACAGCTGTAAAAGTAAAACACAAGGGTGCAAGTAAAAAATGTTTAAAATTGTAACTTTTATAAGAGGCTGTAAAAAACAAAATACAATCGTTAAGCGCTTTCGTCTGAGTTAATCAGGAGCTTCATCAGAACAACATGGTCCGCAAACACATAAATCAATGACATCATCAGTTCAGTTAAATTCAAATAATTCATTGAGGCCAGAAAATTTATCAGCAGTGGTTAACAGCTTCCATTTAAGTTTGAGGGCTTCAAGCTTAAGTTTCCATGACCCCCTCTCAAATCAAAATATATGGAGTCAAGCACACAAAATTAAAAAAAAAATGATCTGGGTTAACAATAATGTGCCTATTCAGTGGACTTTTACCATTCAGTTTGCCAACATTATAAATGTACTCATACATTCGTTCTCTTAACTTCCTCTTAGTTTTTCCTATATAGAACTCAGCACATAATTGGCACTTGACAACATAAACTACACATTTCTATTAACCCATTCCTTCATGTTTAAATAAATACTATCGTCTTCTAAAATACGTTTACACTGTACATAAGTTCCACATTTAAAAGTTAGTTTATTGAAACCCCTATTGTATCCTAGTTTTATGGAATTATTAGACACCAACATGTCCTTAAAATTCCTGTCTCTTTTATACACAGTTTTAAGATGATTTCCCACTAACTTAAATAATTATTTGTCCATTCTAAAAACATCCCAGTTCTGGTAAAAATATTCATAATATAGTTTCCATACGCATTAAAAGTAGTGATGAATGCCCTACTTAATTGTTTATTCTTGTCACCCCATCAACTCATGTTGCATGGACCCAAGGAGGGGTTTATATAACCCCTCTTCTCTTTTTCTTGCCACTTCTGTCATAATAGTTGCTACTAGTTCACAAGGATAGTCTCTGTACAAAAACATATTTTTAACTTATATATTGCATCAAAGGAAAATCTGCAGTTCAGAGCCCATCCTAGCTGCCCTTGCCATCAGCCATTTCTCAATGGCCTTTTTCTGTTGGTATAGATGAGAGCTAGAATAATGTAGCATACTATTTGAATATGTGGCCTTCCTATTTATACTAGAAGTAAACTTTTTCATGGGTCTATTTTTGACTAAAAGAATCAAGGAAATTAATCTTCTCCACAGAGTAATTATATGCAAATTTTAAAATTTCACGGGTATTATCTAGGTTCATAGGTTCATGGGTTCATAGGTAGGTACTAGGCTATTGGCCCTGGGGCCTATACAAGCCCAGCCAAAAAGGTACCCTGGCTTTTGCCACCCAAGAAAATTATTTTCCTGTGTCACTGTCGAGCAGAGCCACAGAGGTGATCCCCGGGGTGAATTTCCTATTTCCCATCCGAACATCAAGATTTTTCTTGAAGATTGTTAATGAGGAGCTTTGTTTGATATAGATAGGTAGTTTATTCCAGAGTATGTGAAGTCTCTGGGACAGGAATCTATCCCTCCGGCATGTTTTGTTTATTGTGGTGACAAGGTTTAGGTCCCTAGAGCGTGTAGCTCGGAGGAATTGGGATTTCTCTAAGTGGAGCATGTCCAACAGCTCTGGGTTTGACATAGCTTTGTATGTTAGGCAGAGATCACCTCTGAGTAGGCGATATGCGATGGAGTAAAGCTGGAGTTTTTTGAGAGGGTCTGCATAGGGCTTCTGTTTGAGGCCAGTAATCCTCTTTGTGAGGTACTTCTGCAGCCTTTCCAGTTGTTGTAGATGTCTTGTGAGGTACATACCAAAAGGGGCATTGTACTCTATAATGGGTCTAATGAGTGATGAATAGAGGGGAACAATGACCTCTTTTTTTCTCGATGAGAAACCTTTTGTGATGAGGTGTGCCATGTAGAAGTATTTCCTGATTACTGTGGCGATGTGTAGTTCACAAAATCCTGTAGCTCCTCAATACTCCCGGTATAACATATAAAGATTTCATCAAGGAATCTACAATATAAATTCCATTTAATGTTAACATCAGACTGGGTAATATAGGTGTCCTTCCAATGGGCCATCACTAAATTGGCTTAGACAGGGGCACATGCCACCCCCCCCATTGTCAGTCCTTTGATGGTAAAGGGAACCTTTGAAGTATACAAAATTATTGTATAAGACCAACTCTAATAAGGTAACAGTTTTCTAAATCATGCAATGTTCCCATCTGGTGTGTTTACTCAGGTATTCCCCCAACCATTAGGTACCTATTATATGGTGGGTGACAGTAACGAGGTCTTTCACATCCACCGCAACAAGGATGAGATTATCAGTATATAAGGATAGGGTAACTCGTGTTTAAAAATCCTAGAAGAAATTCCTAGGATTTTTTTAACATGAGTTACCCCATCCTTATGTAAACAATTTAATAGAATTGATGATGTCATTGATTTATGTTTTATTTTATTCACTGATTTTGGAGAGCATGTGGTTCTGATGAATTCCCCGATTAACTCAGATGAAAGCACTTAACAATTTTAGTTTGTTTTTTATGATCTCTTACTAATGTTTAGGTTTTAAACATGTCTTCTTGCACCCTCATGTTTTATTTTCATGGCTGTTATCAATATTAAAGTCCAACACTGGAGCTAGTTGTCTGGCTATCTAGTTTGTTATATAGCTCTAGTTCCTTTAGTTAGTTGTTGGTAATCTACTGATCTGTGCTGATAGTCAGAACATGGACCACAAAGAACTGTTATGAAAGGAAGTACAGCTACAGAAAAAAAATGTCACAGCACAACATCCTTATAAACAGAACTATCTGAAAAATACGTTGCTGCCAGAGGCATAGCATAAGAGTAGAAATGGCCTTAAGATAAAAAGACTATGATTCCTTAAGAATTTCTAATTCATACTTGAGTCATTTCCTGTGAATTCTAAGAAAACATGTTATGTATCTTTAGTAACTCCCAGGTTAGTAAGTTCCCGTGGCTTCTAGATCAAGATTAGGTGGGTATAACTGATTACGTGATCTTATTTTATGATAATTTTAATTCTGCCTGCTGTTGCTCAAATGAAAATGCTGGTTGGTATATAAATATATATATATATATATATATATATATATATATATATATATATATATATATATATATATATATATATATTCCTGGCCACCTTTCTTAAAATGCAAGTCTGTAGTTGAGACAGAAAAAGAATATCAGCTGAAGTATTACTGAGGCATAAAAATTATTCATTAATTACATTGATTTACAAGCTGATCACGGAGAGGTCTTGTTTTATTAAGAATGTGTATCTTGTTTTTTAATCTTTAAATAAAAGTATATTTTTTTAGCAGTTTAGATATCAGGTATCAGTTTTATAATACTGGTTCAGCCGGTGCTTACATATTATTATGAAAGGAAGATTTATGCAAGTAAAGCTGTAGTTGCAGACTTTTAATTTTCTCTAATATTTAGTTCAGAGACATATTCCACAGGTAGAGAACATTTTTGATCTGTAACTGGCATGGATTTATAATGACATTTTTTCTGCTAAGGGATGTCTGGAAGACACAACACAGCTAGGGTTTAGCACCATATGTAATGCCCTACTGTACTTGAAATCAAATGCTAAAGAAAATAATAGACTTTGTGAGGTTGCTAGTGCACACTGTTTCATTTTTAACAAAATGCTTAGAAAACTTAATATCCCATTAGGTAAGTAACTTCTTTTTTATTACAATAGCAGCACTGCATATGAAAATCAAATAACTATCATGAAAAGGTAGAAACAGCTCTACATATCTCTAATCAGCTAAGGCAGTGTGTGTTCCAGGCTTGTAGCTTTCATGGGATCCATTACAGTGTATGAATATTTCAAGGAAGAAAAATGAAGGTGGTCTGATGCTTGCAGCATCAGAAACACAAAGGGAAAACACGTAGATACACACAGATGTTATCAGGTTACATTGATTAGTGGAAGAGTAATTTCTTTTTCTGGATAACTGTCACTTTCTTTAAAATATCCAGTCATTAAATTAAAATATAGGGGAACTGAGACCTCTTCTTAAATGATAATTAATATAAATTATGGTTGATCCCATGCTTTTCCACACACATTACAGAAAGCTGCTCTCACTGATAATACAGTCATAAATCAGTGTAAGAGAATGGACAGCCTGACAGCATTGTAGGAACATATTTAAACATTTTAGGTGTATCCAGGCAACTCTAATGTCTGAAATGGAAATCTGACGCAAGATTCATACTCTTTATTCCGGGGAAATACAGAATAAGCCTATGAGTTGCAATATTAAGCATAGCTAACTGTTGCAGATTTAAAATTTAGAAAGTGTAAGCTTGCAAATCATATTTAAAATACTCTTTCTGATGTTTATAACATATTTACTCTGTAGTCTGTATGGAATATAAAAAGAGTTTATATAGAGTTTATATAATGATAGCTGAAATAAATATGAAAAGGAACCTGAAGCTCATGTTGCGCTGTTTCTCTTGACATTCATAGGGCCGTTAACTTTAAGACTCTTACTTTGTAAAAGAATTATATGGAGTATTTTGTTTTGCTTTACTAAAAAAAAATCTGTGTATGTGTTTTCATTAACTGTGTTTAATTACTCATTTATTTTAACTCTTAGCAAGTACGTTGACCATTAGAGAAATTAGTGTTAAGTTATCAGCATAAGGGATGTGCATGTTAGCATGTGTAGAAACAACATCTTTCAAACAAAAGGTAAACAGTCAAAATATATAAGACGGTACTACTAGACTGAGAATAAAACAGCTTTATTAAAACAATAAATACAACAGCATCAAATCATAAGCCCTTTCGGGTAAAATCCCTTCTTCAGATGATAACTGTTTAAAACAAACATCACAACTTATATAAAACAGCATAGCCAATCACATTCAATAATTTACCCTCCTTTTTGCTAAGGCAGGTTTTAAAGGAACCACATCATTTAAACCTGGGCTTTATCAGCTCCCAGTCTTAATATCCATTGCATTTCCCTATATTTAGTTTCATTCCTCATATTACCCAGTCTCTGACTTCTATCAATGACAGATATAGCCATAAAAACAAAAGCATGACTTTGATGTATAGCTATATGTTTATATAGTGCATTTTGTTCTTTCTGTAGTCTAATATCAGACAAATGCTTAAAAATTCTATCTTTAAACCTACAATTAGTTTTACCTACATAGTAGGCAGTACATACTTGACAGCTAGCAATATAGACCAGATTGCGGCATGGTTCAGTCCTATATACATAAAGTACATAGATCCCTATTAAATATGGAAAAAACAGGGCTTCTAGGGCATGAGCTTCTGAGATGTTTATATATAGAACATCCCACTATTCTGGTCTTTAAGGCCCTTCCAAAGATCCATAAGTATGCTAAAACACCATCCCTAAGACCTATTGTATCTGGTAGGGGGTGGGTAATGAAACACATTTCCCTTTAGTTAGAATGTAGTTTTAGTCCTATTTTACTTGAGTTTCCAAGAATTTTAAAAGATACAGCAACATGTTTACAAACTTTGGGTGCATATTTACAGGAAACTCAGTTCATCTCTTATGTATTTGCCACCCTTGATGTAAAGAATCTGTTCACTGTTATTGATAATACGTATGGCATAAATGCTGTGCATGACATACTTAATAGAAAAAATTACATGCATTTAGAAGAAAATATTCATCTGTGTTCCTTGTTGCGATTAGTACTAGAGAATAATGTGTTTCTTTGCCAAAACAGTTATTATTGCCAGCGACAGGGTATAGCTATGGGAACGCCTTGTGCAAACTCATATGCTAACCTTGTCCTGGCTTATTGGGAAGATAAGGCAATATTTCAAATTGAACATAAGTGAAAAGACAAACTTCTGTTCTACAATCAATTTGTGGATGATGTTTTTATTTTATGGGGAGGCACAGAGAATGAATTTATGTCTTTTGTTGAATATTTAGAATCAACCACTATTTTTTTTAAGTTTTCATTGAATATTTCTGATTCTGGTATTGAGTATCTCGATGTCCATATTTCCAAAAATATAGATGGTACTGTGGAGACATCCTAATATAGGAAATCCTGTTGGACAAACAGTATTTTGACTTTTGATAGTATGCACCCCAGATACGTGTTTCAGAATATAGTAAAAGGGCAGATATGTAGAGTATCTAGGTTATGTACAAATGAGAGTACATTTAACCATGAATTAGATTCTTTAAAGACTAACTTTCAAAAAAGGGGGTATACTAAGAAGGTGCTGGACAAAGAATTGAAAAATAGTGGGACATACAGGAAGCATAAAGCAAGACCATGGATTGATGGGGGGAAGGTTTACACAGTACCACTTATGCTGGGATAGCCAGTGGTAACAAAGGGATGCAGTTGAGTTTGACATATAATAGTGATATAGGTGGGATATGTAACATCATTAGAAACAACTGGAGAATTCTACTCACAGATGAAAATATAACTAACGTTGTAGGAGTACAACCTAGATTTCTTTTTAAAAGATACAATAATCTTATAGACATTGTGTGCCATGAACCCTCCTGTAATGGCTCAAAAAGGTGTAATATTAAGAGTAAGGGTACATTTCCCTGTCACAACTGCAAGGCATGCAGATATATTAAACTAGACAATTGCTTTCTACATCTCAGAACTAAGAAATGTTGTTTTATGAATGCATATGCTGATTATAATACATGCAATGTGGTCTATATTGCTAGCTGTCAAGTATGTTCATTTATTTATTTTATTTTTATTTCACATTTGTTGACTGGGATAGTCCAACTGGATATATGTCCATTTTCAGCAGAGGCCCATGGAGAAAAGCTCCACATTCCAAAAAAGAGACAGTACATACATCACTGAGTGATAAACTCAGGCAGACATGTTTAGAAAAATATAGACAAATAATACAGGCAGATATCAATATACACAATGTGCAGACTTACATCTGATTGGCAGAGATGTATCAGAAAATGTGAACATAGAATACAATCGGATCTCATAATTCACAATGCTTAGACATTCAAATGCTATGAGGCATAGATACTTGGCTAAACAGCAGGTTGGGTAGCAAGACATGTATTAATGAAGTTGTTAGTGAGGTTTAGAACAAGAGCACAGCCAATGAAATGTGAGGTATTTTTTAAGTTTTCTTTTAAATAGGAGTAGTGAGGTTTCCTTGGTAATGGGAATAGGGAGTAGATTCCGAATTTTACCGGTTGAGTTGGCAAATATAGCATCTCCTGCAGAGTTGTTGGATTTTTGGGTCATTATCATTAGTTTATCATCTGAGTGTAATGGCCTGGGGGCACTATGAGGGGTGAGAATATTTTTGAGAGCAGGGGTGTTATCAGGTTGATGGAGGATTTTATGTACTACTATAAGCTGGTTAAACTGTAGAAGGGTAGGATACTCTAGCCATCCCAGTGCTTTGAGGTTCTGGCAATGGTGGGTCCTAAAAGCCATGCCTGTAGCGAATCTGGCTATATGATTGTAACATCCTGATAATTTGTTGAGATAGGTTTTGGATAGGTTGGTGAGTACAGGGGAGGCATACATAAGGGTAGAGAGGAGGTGTGATCTTGCAATAGCTACCCTAGCTAGGGGGGTGAGGAAAGGTTTGCCTCTGTACAGGGAGACAAGGTTTTTGTTGACAGACTTAATAGTGCGATTGACATGTTTATCAAATTTAAGGTTGTTGTCTATTATTATGCCTAGAAGCTTTATATACTTATCAGTGGAGATAATGGTGTCATTGCTAGATTTGATGTTGAAGGAAGGAGGAAGAATTCTACTGTTAAGAGAGAAAAGTAGTAGCTTGGTTTTGTCAGGATTTAGAAACAGGCAGCAATGAGCTAACCATGTTTCTACCGTGCTGAAAGTGGTCTGGGTGAGGGTTAGAAGTTGTGTAGGAGAGGAGGCAGAGCATATTAGCATTGAGTCATCTGCATATTGGATGCAGGTGGCTCCTGGGATGGTGGTGTGCAGATCATTGATAAAGATAGAGAAAAGAAGGGGACCTAGTATGGACTCTTGTGGGACAGCTAGGGTTAGAGGAAGTTGGGATGACAGCTTGCTCTGCCATAAGACAGCCTGCTGTCTACCGTTTAGGTAGGAGTGAAACCATTGTATAGTGTGTTGGTCTAAACTGATGGTTTGCAGGGTTTTGAGTAGTAGCTGATGGATGACCATATCGAAAGCTTTTGAGAGATCCAGGAAGAGTGCTGAAGATAGTTTGTTGTTGTTACAATGAAGATTGATGACACTGGAGAAAGATAGAAGAGCTGTGGTGGTACTGTGGAACGGCCTAAAGCCCTGCTGAGAGTCTGTGAGCTTTCTGTTTTGAATAAGAAAGTCCATGATTTGTTTGTGTATGCATCTTTCCATCATTTTAGCTAGTGGTGAAAGAATGGCTATAGGTCTAAAGTTTGATAATTCTGTGAAACTCCCTCCTTTATGGAGAGGTATAACATATGATATTTTCCATATTGCTGAGATGGATCTTTCTGAGATGGATATGTTGATCAGAAGAGAAATGGAAAGTGCTATGGCATCAGCTGCTTTTTGAAGATGTTCAGCTGGGAGGTGGTCGTCAGCTAGTTTTAGTAGGTTTTAGCTTTTTGAGTAAGGTCCAGATCAGGTTGGTAGGTACGGTTTGAAAGGTAAAGGTGGGTTGGGTGCTGGGTGGATCAGGGCTAGATGTGCCAGAGCTGTTGTTTGTGTCTGATGGAGTGAGATGGGTAGCTAGAGATTGCATAGTTTCAGTAAATAAGGAGTTGAAGCTGTTTGCAATTTTAACAGGTGATTTATCAAGGGCAGCTGATGGGGTAGGAGTGGCGGAATGGCCTGGGTGGAGAAGACTGTTAATACCAGCCCAGAACTTTTGAGGTTTTAGCTGATATTTTTGTTGTAGGAGGGTGTAGTGATTATTTTGTCTAGAATGACAAATTTTTTTGCTCTGGTTCCTTAGCTGCCAGTATCTTACTTGGTCCATAGGGGCTTTGGTAACATGCCACCTGGCCCAGGCATTGTTTCTTAGCTTAATTTTGTTTTTTGTTTCTTTAGATAGCCACGGTGCAACTGTGGCTTTTACATGGATGGTACAGGTAGGAGCATGGTGGTTAAGGATAGCCAAAAATTTGGTACTGAAGTACTCAACCGCTTCTTGTAATCGGAGTCATTTCAAGATATTCCATTTTAATGCTTTGAGTTCTTTTTGGAAGTTGTCAAGGTTAAAGTTCCTGACGTTTCTTATAGTTTTGTAGGTGGGCTGGTTGGGAATGTTGGCTTTGAGCCTAATAATATAGGTAAGGCAATGATCACTTAGATCATCTGATAATGTACCTGACTTGTACTTTTGGGGTTGGCTGTTAATAAGTATCCAATTGATGATACTATCTTTGACTCTATTTTTGCTAAATCTGGTGGGGGTGGCAATGAACTGTGTAAACCCATGGAGGTTTAAATGGGTGGAGGGAGTTTCAGAGGAACAGGTGTTCCAATCAATGTTAAAGTCCCCCAAGACAATGGTTTCCTGGAGATAGTTAGAAGCTAGCCAATGTAAGATATTTTCTACAGTATTATGATTCTTGTCGGGTGGAATATAAATGCAGACAATGTATCTGCATTTATTTTAGTTTATTATTAGTTTGGTGATGAGAATTTCTGCATTGCCAAACTGGGGTGGCTGTTGGGTGTCAATTGTTATTGTTAGGGTAGACTTGTAGAGAACAACTACCCCACCACCTTTCCTGGAGATCTGGTCCAGTCTACGGATGTTGTACTGTGAGGGGGTTATTTCGTTATCTTTCTTTATTGGTTTTAGCCAGGTTTCTGTGAGGCAGAGGATATCAGGGGATTGGGCAGCAAGAGTCCCATGTAGGCTATGGATCTTGTTGTTTAGGCTTTTGATGTTTAGATGACAGACCAGAAATTAGTTCGGAAGTCTATCAATCTGAGTAGTACATGTTGGGTTGTTAGATGGTGAGCTTGGGTCTACTGTTGTGGATGGGCCAGGTTTGGGGTGGATGTCTCCATCCTTGATAAGATTAATTTTTATGTTGCATATGAATCTTAAAAAATTGTTTATGATTTTTTTCATAGATTTTGTTTTTTAAGATAACGTAACAATATTTAGTTGGCGATGGTAATTGGGGGGTGAGGAATTAGGAGAGGGGGTGGTTATGTAGTGGATAAACTTATTAAATGCTGGGTTCGTGTCTGTTTGAGAATTTGGGTATTGGATTTCAAGATGCTGTACATATTCATAGGAGCTTAGGTGATAAGGAATGAATAGCAGGGGTACTAAGGGAAGTAGCATTAGTGCTTTAGTTGTAGTCATAGTAAATTACTAAGGTAGAGTCTGTATTGAGTGTATGTGGTGGATGAAAGATGAGAGAGAATAGAATAGCTATGGGTGGCTTAATATGGATAGTGGGGTGGATAGTAGGTGTATTATTGTGCTAGGAATTGTCTGGCTTCTAGGAGCATGTGTAGTTGGTTAGCTAATTAAGGGGATGTGCCAGTGGTGCTATAAACGTAGTACTACTGAGGGTGGGTGGGATACAGGGGCAGGGGCACGGAGTGAGTGAAGTGAGTGGAGTGGGGCTAAACCAGTAAAGCAGATGCCTAGAGGCAGCATGTGCAGGCATGAGTTACAAGCACACTTTTTTGTTTCTTTTTATATGCTCAATACTCTGTTCCTATGTCCTACGGTTAAAAACTACACAGTTCTCTGTCTGCTTTTCAATTTACACTGCAGAGAGCCTGTTTTCCAATCCCCTTTTGTAGCATGCTTGGTTCACTTAGTTTATTGAGGAGGCAGAGCATATGTACTGCCTACTATGTAGGTAAAACCAATTTTAGGTTTAAAGATAGAATTTTTAAGCAGTTGTCTAATATTAGACTACAGAAAGAAAAAAAATGCACTATATAAACATATAGCTATACATCAAGGTCATGCTTTTGTTTTTATTGAGACTCCTGACATTTGAATAGGGAGAGCGGAGAGCTGTTCTTAAGGAGTTGGCCCATCATTAAGTTCCATTGAATGTCCTAAGATTGCGTACTCCTACAGCAAGTTACATTAAATATTAAATAATAACAGTAGAACTCACATTGCTGATGGCTTGTATTTTCTCACATTTGAATTTCTAATTTTTGGTGAAAGATTCTATCAAATAAAATGAATTCAAATAACGTCTCCTTGATTCTTGCTGCACCTTCATAAAACGGTGACTTTTAATGTAACAGTTGAATTTTTTTAATTAATTTTCTTGTTTTATTTCCATTTTTGTATTTAAATTTAAATAGGGGATAACATTTTCAAAAAAAAAAATTCAGACTAGTGGCAACTGAAGATGTAACTGCAAAGATCCACAAAATAAAATTGTGCTATAAGACAGGAATAATAAAATGAAATGTTTTAAAGTTATGAACTTAAAGTCAATTATCCAGCTCATTTAACCACTGACCATTCATAGCCTGAGGAGGAAAAAGTCCAAACCTGGAGAGTGACTGAGAAAATGATAGCCAGCAAGGACCGAAAGATCAGACTTGGCCAGAATATCATACTGAGCCAGCTATGAAATTGAGTGCTTTATGTGAATTTGAGGAGTGTGTTCTCATAACCGTGTTTATAAATACTGTGTGTGTGTGTGTGTGTGTGTGTGTGTGTGTGTGTGTGTGTGTGTGTGTGTGTGTTTGTGTCATGATGTAATGTGTTTTTGATTTTTTGAAGAATGGTCATAAGCTAACATTATGAGAAGTAAAAAGAGTGTGTAAAGTGTCTTTATAATGCAAAATCAATTTAAGAGTAATGAGAAGGCTTAGGTGCCATTTTTGTTTTTTTTTTTCTCTGACATTGAAGTCTGTAATAATGATAATAATAATAATAACAATTATTATTATTATTTTTTTTTTTTGTTTGTTTTTGTAGGCCTAAAAAGTAAAGCATATAAGTTAATGGAAGTACTTCTTTTTTATTTATTTATTTTATTTCTTTTTTATTTTTTTTATTTTACTTAAAGACTACAGCTGGACAGCAGTAACAAGCAATTATTTTATTTACATTTAAATTCCCTCCTACTTATTAAAATAATTTCCAAGGTCATAATTACATGGATAAATATATATA
>NC_056742.1:206044100-206079100 GCF_019279795.1 Protopterus annectens
TTGGACTGATGTCAAAAAGAAGAAACAGAAAACTGAAACTAAACTAGCTACTTCGGTGAAGTCTCTCAAAGTATCAACTGATACTTAATAACTAAAAGACTTTTAAATGGACTAAACATGCTACATAACATTCATTTTCATACATATAAGTAATAATAGAGTAAAAGAAAAAGGTATGTGCTTCTATTACCTCATATAAAATTTATAAATCTAAGTTATATTTTAACTAAACAATCTATTTCTAATATTGTCATCCTTCTCACCTTGCTTTATGCCTCGTTATCTATCTTTCTATATAGATATTTACCCTATTTATCTATTTATTTAGATTTCTTTTCTCTCTATAAATATGTGTTAATTATAAGTATACCTATAGTTAATTTTTAGTCTAGTAGTACTTCACTTGAAAGCATTATTTCATAGTTATGTGGTAATTAATTTATTTCATGCTTATTTGTTATATAGTATATTTAACCTAATTACTATTAATGATTGATAGATTTTCCCATTGCTATGTTGTGACCTAGACACTGGGTGAGATTTCCCTTAGCGGTGATGTAATGGTGTATAGATGTTGTAATATCCTTTGAACGTTATTGCTGTTGGGTATCTGGTTGTTCAAAGGCTTTCCGCTCTAGAGTGGAAATGAACTGTCATATAGATGTTGTTGTCTCACTGGAATAGAGCAGAGGACTCTCTGCCTAACTTGGGTGAATTTCGAGTGTTTTTTATGTAGAGGGGAGTTCGTTCTTGGCCTGGCTGCATTGGAGTGAAGTGATGAGTTAGCATGTTGGTGTTTGTCCGTCGACTGGGGATCTCCAGTTTGGCTTGTATGATTGGTATTCTATATTCCTTTGGGTTAACAAGATATGCTGCGGGCTATGGATGAAGTCCCCTGAAGGACTGTTGGACGTGTGAGTCTAGCATTCAGCAAAATGTAGTCTGCGAGGTTTACTAAAGGTTTTTTTTTTTTTATTGAAGAGGAAACATTGCTGTGAAATCGGAGATATGTCTGTGTTTGGCGAGGTGAAAGAGAGGTGATTGTGTTTTTGACTTTAGTTTCAATGTTTAAATGGAACCGGATGCTTAAGGCGACTGTTGGTTAATTTCTGAGTCAGGCGATGTGTGTAGTATCTGGTGTAGAAGCTCTCAGAAGGCGCTCTGCGTGCCTTATTTAAATAAAAGCTGATAGGGAATGAGTTAATGTTTTAAAACATAGATTTTTTTCTCTCAGGAAACAGTTTGAGTGGGGAAAATCACTCTCGAGAAGGTAAAAGGAGCATTTAAAAATTTTAGCTCTCACGAGCTATGTATACAGTTATGTACGTATTTAGCTATTGAATATTTAATGTAGCTATAGCAACGTATGAGAGTTGATGTGATTGGTCACCAGTATGTGTATTCTCTAAGAAGCCTGATCGCTTATAGTAACAAAACAGACCAAACAGCTGTTTATGATTTTACATTTATTTAGGTACAGGAACTTAACACAGTATGTTTGAAGTATTTTAGTAGAAGTAAACATTAAATCTAAGTATCTAGTCTATTAGAAACAAATTAAACTCTTGTATATAAAAGTGTTCTGTTATATTAATGTGTGAATACATCTACATATACATCTCTAGTTAAACTTTACACACAAGTTTAATATCCGCTGACATAATAAGAGCAAGATTTAAATATTTGGATATGGATTATTTGATCAGTCCTTTTAATATGTAGAATAATATACATATTGCTTGTCTGTTTGATTTAGGATATGATAATCATCAGTAATAGCTATTGTATGTTACAAGTTTATCTGACAAAAGTGTTAAATAACTAATGAGTTGAAATGAAGTATTTACTGTATATCTTGGAAATTTGTGCTTCGAGCAAGTTCATAAAATTGAATATTCATTATTACAGATGTTATATTTATTTGATTAGTTACTAATTATGTATGTATGTGTATGTATGTGTATATATATATATATATATATATATATATATATATATATATATATATATATATATAGGTATGTGTGTATGTATATGTGTGTATATATTGATATATATATATATATATATATATATATATATATATATATATATATATATAAACATTTACTTCTGTTGCTGAATGATAAATCATATAAAATATTTTAATAGACTCCTATACTATTTAAGATTGTATATTTGGAGCTCTAATGAATGAAAAAAGGAAGTTCATGGGATAGTTCACCAGATGTACCTATTTGATAGACTAGGAATGTATTTCATTCCATGGTGGGCAATTTTTAATGTACAAACTAGCTTAATATTATTTTTCTCTTTAATTTTTATGTTATTAATTATTTTCACCAAGCCTGACATAATTCTATTTGATTATATTAAAGTAAACATCTTACACAGAGATAGATGGATATTTACAAACTAATATTTTTTCTTTTTATTATATGTAGAGGAGATGATTTCAGGAAACTATATTGACATTTTAAATACTTCTTTAAAATAAATTGGCATGGATATCACATTACTATCTTTAAACATAAATGGATTAAATAATCCAAATAAACGATCTAACTTACTAAGACATTTAAAGATAAATAAACCCCAACAAATCTTTTTACAGGAAACTCATTTCAAAATTAATGATAATTTTAGTTGGAATCCAAGTGATTATAGGACCTTAGCATGCTCTAAATTTAAATCTAAGAAAAGGGGAGTAATAATCTTATGTAGAAATAATTTCCTAAACCCTGAAATAGTATATAAATATATCGATAACAAAGGGCTTATAGCTATAGTCATACTGAAGTTGAATAATAGGTTATGGACATTAGCTAACTTATACTGGTTTCCTGGTATTGGGACAGGAACAGTTAAAAAAACATCTAAACCAAATCATAAACATTTCCAGAGGGAATCTAATAATAGGGGAAATTGTCATTGTCTAACTGACATTTCTCAAACTACCAACAAAAAATCTCCACGTTTAACACCTACTGCAAAAATACTAAAAAAATGGACTGAGTAATTAAAATTGATAGATACCTTTAATGTTATTGATAATAACTCCTTGACATTTTCTCATCAAGATTATAGGTTTGGTAATCAAACCAGAATAGACAAACTTTTTATATCACAAGATCTTCAATCCAAAATTACTTCTTTTTCAATAATCCCATGCTCTTTATCAGATCACAATTAATTAGTTCTTAAAATACAAGTAGATTTTAAACCACTATCATTCCTTTCTAGAATACCTTCATACATTACAAAAATTTAAGAATGTAAACAATGGTTAGTGAAAGAACTAAATTTCTATTTAGACATAAACTATAACTCGGAAGTAAATATAGTAATGGTATGGAATTCATTAAAAAGCTTATATTTATGGAAGAGTGATTGGCTGGTGTAAAAATAAACTCAAAGAATAGGAATCTGAACTACAAGAATTACAAAGGAAACTCACATTATATAAACCAAAAAATCACTCTAATACAATGGAGAACAAGAAGGAAATAGAAGAACTAAATAAAAGATATATTGATATTTTAAGTCATAAAACTAATTTAGCCATAGAAAGGTTAAAAATAAACGCTTATGCTACTTCTCCGAAACACCTACATAACTTATCTGTTAAAGTCAAAATGCAATCCAAATCCAATTCTAGTGTTAATATTCTACACGAAGAAAGACATAAGAAGGTCTCGAAAATAAGAGATATATTAGACGGGTTCAAATCTTATTACAGTAATCATTATAAAGATACATATACTACAATTGACCATTCCTTGTTAGGAAATATGATCTCTAATATTAAATCAATACCTAATAGTTTACAAAGAAATTTACAAAAACCTATTACACTCAAAGAAGTCACAGATAAAATTAAAGATAGTAAATCTGGTAAATCTCTTGGAATGGATGGTTTAATTTCAGAAATTAACAAATTATTTCCAAAAAATATAATCACCTTGTTACATAAGACATTAATTGAGATTCAAACCTATGCAATTATTCCCCCTTCATGGAAATACTGTCTAATTATACCCATTTAAAGGAAAACAAGGATGCTAGCCTTTGCAGCTCATATAGGCCGGTTTCACTACTAAATAATGATTATAAAATCTTTATGTCCATCCTGGTAAATAGAATAAAAAATCAATTAAATGAAATCATTAATGATGACCAGACTGGAATTATTCAGAATAGACATACACATGATAACATTAAAATAATATTGACTTTAATAGATTATCTAAATAAAGAAAATATAGAAGCCTTGATAATAGGACTGGATATTGAAAAAGCATTTGATTCCTTAAATTGGAACTATCTAATTAAAATTCTTGAAGCTTATAAATTTCCACTTTCCTTTATCACATTTATTAAAAAAAGTATACAAAAATAATTTAGCCTATGTCAAATTAGGACCCTTTACTTCAGAACATATACAAATTATGAAAGATACTAAACAGGTATGCCCAATGTCACCCATTTTATTTGCACTGGCTATCGAAATATTGGCTATACTAATATGAAACAATCCAAAGATAAAAGGACTACATATATTCAACCAATATAACTCTAAGGTCATGCTCTTTGCTGATGATGTACTTCTCACTCTACTGAACTCAAAAGAGGCCTTAGATGAACTAGATATTCTATTAGAGAAATTTTATAAGATTTCAGGTCTTTGCTGTAATAATCAAAAGTCTAAATATATATTATTAAATAAAAAAGGACATACAAGTAGATAAGAATAGTATCATAGGAATGCAAGCTACAAAAATAAAATACCTAGAGATAGATATATATAATAATATAAAAGATGTAATACAAAATAATTTAAAAGGATTATTGACATAATAGATTCTCTAGTGAATAATTATAATAATATGTTTCTAGTCTTTGAAGATAGACTTCAATTGATTAAAATGGTTCTTCTCCCTAAAATTGTATATATAGTCCAAGCTATTTTGTTAATTCCAGAGAGATCTTATCTTAAGAAAATAACATCAACACTACTAAGATTCTTATGGTACCCTAAAAGAAACAGAATTGCTTATGCATATCATATAAGACAATGGGATCAGGGAGGAATAAATTTCCCAGACATTGAATCATATATAAATGCTACATTACTCAAAACTGTGATTGAATGTATTAACCCTAATTACACATCCAACTGAAAAAAATTACATACAATGATTCTATTAAATGAAAATAAACTTACTAAAAATATTACTATTATAGATACGAATAATATACTATGGTATTCATTGTGTATACATCTGCAATACAATATATCTAAACCAACAAAGACATTTGTAATAAATCATTTATATGATCATTTTAGAACATTTATAAATATAAACATGGAATTAAAGATCTGGTTTCCAACATTAATTCCCTTCAACATTACAAAAAGTTTTCCAGATAGAATTCATTAAGAAGTATTTATGCACTGGGAACAGAAAAAACTAACTTGTTGGCTCCATTGTATAAAAAATCAAAAGTTTCTGGATATACAATATATGATGTCAACTTATGAATTAAACTCTAATGAATGGTTAATGCTTCAGAATATATTGACATTCTCCACGGATCTATGTAGAGCATTAAATAATTTGTCATACTCATCTTCACCTAAGTTTATAAGTAGATTGTTTGAAATTATTTATAATAATGAAAATATGAAGAATGGAACTTCTTACTTATACAACTTAATAACAAACTACAAAACAGCACCTAAAACAACATATTGGCAATTTATTACTAGAGGATATTCAATTCAATTAACCCCAGAAGATAAGTCAAATATACTACTTTCAGTAAAATTAACCTCCAGTTCTCAGTATTGGAGAATATTTACCTGGAAATTCCTACACAGGTCCTTCTTGACTCCTGATAAAATTTCAAAATTCAATTCTTCTTGTAATGGAGTATGCTGGAGATGTCAACAGATTGTTAAAGCTGACTGGTCTCATATTTTTTATGAATGTAAAAAAATTAAACCCTTTTGGGAAGATATTAATAACTTCTTACAGGCTATTTACACAGATAATTTTGTCTTGACCAAAGCTTTAATTTTATTGAATATATCTGAAGAGGTTTATCAAAAAAGAGCTAATCTTTATGTTTTATGGGCAATATTAGCTATAGGTGGTGCTGCGGTAGTGTTGTCACCTCACAGTAAGACGCTGCCCAGTTCGATTCTCAGTTAGAGCGTCTTCTGCTTGGAAACATGCGTGAATGGGCATACCTTCGTTGAAGGTTGTGCGTCAGGCCTGGCAAGCCGGTACATAAAAATAAACTGCCAATCATTAGCGGACTGGAGTTTCGCTGTGGCGACCCCCTAAAAGCCGAAAGACACAAACAATTAGCTATAGCTAGGAAATGCATAACAAAGAAGTGGAAGTCTACCATAGTACCTGGAAGAGAAGAATTTCTATGCTTATTAAAGAAGATGGTGTTGATGGAAGTTAAAACCAAAGAATTAAGATTGTTTCCAATGCCATTAACTAATAATCCTTGGAGAAAAGTTTTGTCATTTGTTGATACTCTACAAATGGATTTAATCTCTTCTTAAAGAAATCATTCTTAGTTAAATATCTTTATTTGTTTAATTTGCTATCATTCATTTATTCATGACAGGCTGTATGTAAATATGTATATGGTTTAATTTCATAGTTATTATGATTCTACATTGTAAAAGTATTTATTATTGTTGACTAATAATCAAAATAAAAAAATTTCTGAGTAAAAAAAAAAACAAATGGTAAGTATAGAAGAAGGCAATCTTCCTTCATTTGTTCTATTTAATTTTAGTGCTGCAATACAATATGATTAAAAGAGATAATTCTTAGCTGTTCTGATAATGTAGAAAGATGAAGTCCTGAATAAGGCTAAGAATATCCATTTTCACTTACCATCACAGGCAGTGGAGGGACTGAAAGAGGAATGCTGGAAGTAGGTGGCTGTTGTCAGCTCACAATCCGGGGAGGAAGTTAGCAACTTACTTTGCTGCACTGATGGCACTTTCCAAACTACAGGTATATGAGCCCAGTGCATACACACTGCTGTATATTTCCATGTGCTGCAGGCATGCATTCCATGTAAGCAGCAGGTTTGGAGGTTGAAAACTACACTGAGAAGGGGTTAGGAAGGGGTCCCGATATCTGAAGGAAGTCAATCGCTCCCACTTAAGATTTCTTTAGCTGCTACCCCAGAGGAATAAAAGAGCTGAAGGATGCTTGTCTTTGGAAACAAAAGGAACAAATGAGAATACAGACAGACGTGTAGAGCTAGATGGTCACTGAGAGATTCAGAATACAAAAAAATGGATAGTTTTCTTAGATTCAGAATACATATATGTAACCAAAGTAATTTTCTGCAGTATGAATTCACTTGAAGTGTGATAACACATTTCTTTGAATATTTACAGATCATGAATATTGTTTTTTTTTTACTCTGTGATGAGTTTTGTTTTACATGAACATGCTTATATGATTATATGACATACTGACAGTGACACAAAATATCTTTAAAAATATAGCCATATAGTGAAAATGAAGTTGACCATTCTCAGAAATGACAACAATGATGTCAAAAAGCACAGCATCAACTTGAATAATTTAATACAGCAAGACAGAGGGACTCCGAAACAGCCAGTTTCAATAAAATAAAAATTATTGTCGACACCACAACCGCTTTCACAGACTAAGCTGTTTCTTCAGGTAATATCTATCAAACTAAAAAACTCAGTTTAAATATCATATACTACCTCCCTTGATTAATCATATGACGTCAAGGCACTCAAATTATTTAAACATACAGTCTCATAAAAGCATATGCATAGCACTTAAGTACAGAAATCATAATACAGTCATAAAAATGCATATGTAACAAATATATATAAACATTCAACATCTTAAGTTCCTAGATTTCAGCTTAGGTTTTATGGGGACCACATCACTGAGTCCACGCCCACTATCACCTGTCAATCTAATGATCCACTTAGATTCCAGCTGCTCAGTACTATTCCTGATGTCACCTCCTCTTAATGTCATTGAGTCCATGCTAAGAATATCCATTTTCACTTACCATCACAGGCAGTGGAGGGACTGAAAGAGGAATGCTGGAAGTAGGTGGCTGTTGTCAGCTCACAATCCGGGGAGGAAGTTAGCAACTTAGTGCCTTTGTATTATTGTATTTTTTTGTATTTTTTATATTTGATACATATATATATATATATATATATATATATATATATATATATATATAGATAGATAGATAGATAGATAGATATATGTTACAAATGCATTTTTATGAATGTATTATGATTTCTGTACTTAGGTGTTATGCATATGCTTTTATGAGACTGTTTGTTTAAATAATTTGAGTGCCTTGATGTCACATGATTAATCAAAGGAAGTAGTATATGGTACTTAAACTGAGTTTTTTAGTTGGATAGACATTACCTGAAGAAGCAGCTTAATCTGTGAAAGTGCTTGTGGTGTCGACAATAATTTTTTTTTTATTGAAATTGGCCGTTTTGGATTCTTTCTGTCTTGCTGGATTTAATTTTTTGGTTTTCTTTGCTGGGATTTCTTTACCAGAAAGGGTTGGTATTTGTGTTTGCTCTGCTTGAATAATTTATAGTTGAATAACTTTTTTAATTTTATTAGCTCAGTTTTAATTAAGGCTACATGTAGTTATAGTTTAAAATGTACATGTATGTATTACTGTTTTTGTTTTGGTGTAAGTTTAGTTACAAATTTTCATGATGGTTTGACAAGTTTACAATTTGCATTAAAATGTTTTGTTTATATAAACTATTTCAGCTGTGCATAGCATTAAAACTAACATAAAAACACAAAAAAGGTCATATAGACAATAGCATTTTGCATAAGTCCATTGGAGTCATGCTGTAAAACTAACAGACCATCAATAAAATGCATATAGGATTGACATTGGTAGACTTCAGAGGTAATGCAGTGGTCAGCCCATGATGTACTCTGGTTATTTGTATATGTTTATTGCAAAACAGTTAATAAATCCTCAAAGCAGTTGAGCAGAAAAAAACACTTGCCTGTGAACCCCTGCCTATACACAAATAACCACAGAAACTTAGCCAGTATAACCAGATTTTATTGATAAGCCCAATAGCAAAGTCAGCAGTGTTAAATATTTCTGAACTTGCAGTCAACGAACCATAACTTAAACAGGCAGCATTAGAGACTGCTCACCTCAGTTCTCCAAGCCAACCAAGCCAAATAATTTATGACATGAAGTCAACAAACAACAACTTGAACTGGCAGCATTAAAGACTGCTCACCTCAATTAAAAAAAAAAATGGTGGATGGAGGAAGGGAACCCCTACTTTTTCCTCCCTTCCTTCCTGGTTACTAATCCCAACCAGAAACCCAATGTAAACAGCATAACCTACCACTCACTCCCACACTGACACCAGGAAGGAAGGGAGGAAAAAGTAGGGGTTCCCTTCCTCCAACCACCAGGCTGCCTAATTGGCAGCCTGCTCCCCATTCCTTCACCATCTGTGCTTATTATTAAAGTTCCCAGCCATGTCTGATTGAAAAAAAACTGATGTAAATCCTCCAATACCCTTTGAATATGTTTAACCAATGGGCTCTAAGCCATCCTGTGCCATTCTAAATTTTTGTCATGACTAATGTTCAAACCACTACAACCTAAACATAATATTGCTCTTACCACCATGTGTTCCACAATTCTGTCTAGTGTCTATAGCCACACACTAGCTTCAAACTTCCAAACTAGCTCTTTTAACAGTTTCTGGCCATATTTAAACTACCCCTGGAAAACTCTAAATTACCAAGGTGAAAACCCTGATAAGTGGTAAAAATAGCCTGCAGCTAATAAACACATAAAGTCAAGTTTATCACCTGAAAAGTAGATGAGCCACATGCATTCTGCAAACCATACCATACCATACCCTACCACAGACTCCAATGTCTAATTCTGCACCCTTGCCAAAAACTGTTAATGACACTGAATCAAGAACCAAAACTGATCCCCCCATGCCTCAAAGTCCAGTAGCCCAGCTGACCAAAATATAAATGAGTGATCCAAATGAAAACTTTACTTCCTGCTTGTAAGAAAAAACTACAACCACTAACCTGCCTACTCTCCTTATAACTTAAAACAATGTAACTGCTAAAGCTATATCTATCTCCCTACCGACTATGAACATCACTTTTCCAAAATCCACCTAGACCTGCTCACAGATAATGCAGCTATAAACAAACCACCCATCCCACCACTGCAGAACTAATTCACCATTAAAAACCATTGCAACTTCAAATACTCCACGCCCCCCCCCCCTTCATTCAAAAAATCCTGGTCGCTTTGAGCTTGATCAGCCAAGAAACATCTTGACCAGACCAACTTAAAATGAATGCCCACCCCAAATTCCCCAACAATGTACTAACGGCACCAGCCCTCTAATAAATGTTGCCCAGCAATGTGTGGACCACAACAATCCTATCATAGCCTATTATAACAACCAGAAAAAAATCATGAATAATCTTCAGCAATCAGTTAGTATTTGCCTTCACCAAACAATCCAATTAACAGCAATCCACAAGTGGCTGTCTTCACAAAGAAAACATACTAAGGGCTGTGAAACCCTGCACCCTTAAGCAAACCTCCATCATGCTCTAAGGTCCACAAATACTTAAAGACATTATGCACATTTAACACCTTAGCTGCAACAACCCCGACCCAATGCACTCCCACCAGAATACTAGTACTTGGTCACTAATCTCCTAAACCTTGCCATTTCCCAATAATTAACCTTCATAAGCCAATCAAAAACAATTCTACACTACACTATCAGCTTAACGAATCAGCACTGCACATGACATCTGTGCTAACCACCACTACAAAGTTATCACTGCTCCATACCTCCCATGAAACAGCCATCAAACTCCCCTCTATCTCCACAGCCAGTATGCAAACCTATGAAATAAAGTAACATAGATGTCTACATGACCACAAACTCCCCAGTGAATGTGCTGGTGAAATAAATGTATCCTAAATAGTACAAAACAACTACACTCATCAAATTATGAACTGTCATTTCAGTTTAGCTAAACTTTAACCAAAAGCTGCACCACAGTCAAATCAACAAACAAATTTGTCTACTTGAATATAGTTACTGTAAGGAACTGACCTTACCCTGCTCAGCAAACAACCCCTAGTATGACCAAATGGCTGAATCCCATTTAAACAATTTACACACCCTTACTCTGTCATGCTGGAGAGAGCTTAGACACCTTAAGTGTGTGGTGTTTCAATCTAGTGGCTTTAGAAGTTACCTAGTGACCTGGTGATACTCTCCCTGTCATACCCCTTATCCCAGTCTTATCCTTCTACAAACAGCCAACAATCTCAGACCTTAACTTAGCCAGCTTCTCTCAAGGGAGGTATCCATTTCCAACCAAAGACCAGACAGCACCTTGTTTGTCTTGCCCCACTTAATAGCCAGCTGCAGCACCCACTAACTCAACCCAAGACCAGCAAACAATTGTCCTTTTCCCTATTTTGTCACAGCCCTCTCTTAAATAATCATATTTTATATAAATAAAGAATCACCTCCTCCACTAATGCAAGGGATCCTTATTGAAATGTTGGCACTCGAATTGCTGAATGCCAACAAGCTGAAAAAAAAATAACAGAAGCAAAGAAGAATGAATCTTGAAAATTGCACCTCTCCTTTAAACTTATTTTCAAGGCCACCCTGCAACCTCCATGTGCGGGTCAAGCCCCCCACACCCACTTGAACTTATATATAACAAATCTAGATCACCATGCCATTGAGAAAATGGAATACTCTGAGAAATGTCATCTCAGACTTAATATACTGTATGTAAGTACGGTCTTTCTTCAATTCAGTCTCTGCATTTCAGGACTTGATCTAGTGGCTCCCAACATTTCAAATGTTTCCTCCTGCAAAGCCCAGTGCAGGGCTGATTCCAGCTGAATAACATGATGCAGGGCACTATACAACAATTCAGAATGACCTTGCCAATTAAGCTTTTACTCTAAAGCACACCCTGCTAGGGCCAGATCTACTCACTACCCTGGGTTCATAAAGCTTTCTTTCACTGACTATGAGTAACACAGCAAGACCTATTGACACCTCACAACCCCCTTGACTTTTATTTCCTTTGCTGTAACCCTGAGATTCTCACCAACCCTTTCCAACATTTTGCCTAATCACATGACCACCTGCCTAACTCACAAAGGAGTGACATATCCTGTACCTGAAAATATCAAGATTGCCCACAGCCTGGCATATCCTCTATCAGTGCAGAGGCTTTCTAGCCCTCAAAATATGCTAGCTGTGGACTGAGGAAAATCTCCAACTGAGGCATTCTCTCTAAAATACCACCTATCAGCTCACACAACCGCCGTGTAGTTATTCCTGGTCCTAGCCCTAAGCCTACCTAGTCTCATCTTATCAAGCAAGGCACCTTAACACAAGTAACCTCTGCCACCACCATCCCTGCTCCTCATCTGAATATGTACTCCTGCAACTTCACCCTCTCCTGTGCAACCCAGAAAAGCACTCATTTAGCCACTGACCAAGACTTGGCTCCTTATTTAAGCAATAATAAAATCATTGCCTTGTATCTCTTGGCCCATGGTGGTGAAATTATGCAGGCCCTGGTCCCTTTCTTCAACTCCATGCCAGAGCTCTTCTCAGCTAGCAGCTCATCTATAGCCTTCCTCTTTTCTCATCCACATTTTAGTGGCTTGAGGATAATGACTTTACTCCATAACTGTCATAGCTGGTGGACTCTAGGCATCCTAAAACATAAAGCAATCCATTATTCAAAGATCTGCCCCTTTGGTCCTACCCCTGCATATCAGCCCTTAACCTTCTCTTCCCATCCCAAGCTCCCTCTTCCTCAGAAGAAAGGGAGGACAAAGTGCAACAATCCCATACTCCACTTCTTCTCTAGTCCCGAATAAATAACTCCTACCTGGAGTTTTTTTTTTTGAAAATAAATAATGTACAGATTCACACAAACAAAGGTTTACATTCATGTTACTGAATCATAGAATGTATATGTAAAAAAAAAATAATAATAATGTATTTATCACATTTCATGCTACCAAACAGGAACAATGTCGAAATTAACTTTAACTTAACAGGACGGTCAACATTCATGAGTGTTCAGAATTCCATTAAATTGTGCACTCATAACACAGTCCAAAAACTCCAAGTCTGCAAGGGCCTATGTCAGATGTTTCAGTTTCTGGATACTCGAACATCAAAACAAACCCACAAACAAATGCAAAAATCTATGCCCACTCCCCTGCAAGTTATATATACAAACTCCAAGATCACACTACAGTAAGGAAAAGGGTAAATTTCCTGATCTCCGCTGTACTGCAATATCCAGTCAAAAGCTTTTCAAGTTTTTGAAGGCTCGATCAGCCAATAGAGAACCTTCAAAACATTGAGTTCTCATACTCAAATGGCACTGTCTTTTCGTGAACATTTATTCCACATAATACCATATGACTTTTCAATCATTCAAGTAAATGCATTTGTTCAATTAATATTCAGTGTTTTGCAATTTAGTGAAATGAATGTAAATCAATGTATGTGTATATATATATATATATATATATATATATATATATATATATATATATATATATATGTGTGTGTGTGTGTGTGTGTGTGTGTGTGTGTGTGTGTGTGTGTGTGTGAGTGTGTGTGTGTGTGCACGCATAAATATCTATCTAAATATATATATATATATATATATATATATATAGAGAGAGAGAGAGAGAGATAGATATATAGATAGATATAGATATACACACACACAGAAATATATAGAGATACATAAATACACACACACACACACACACACACACACACACACACACACACACACTCACACACACACAGATATAAATATATATTTATTTAGTTATTCCTTCTGAAAATGCTAGATGAAAATCAGTTATTCTAACAAGTTTCTGTTTTTATATGAGGAATTTTTAAAATGTGTACCTATTTTGGATCATTGTCCCTACCCCACCCCATTATTTTTGGTTCTGGACTGATTTCTTGAGCTAGGAGATTAAGATTTATGCCTAAAACGTTCATTGCCTAGCAAGATGTGCATTAGAAAGCCGGCTCGTAAACCTACCATTTACCACACTTCTTTCCTCATCCTTGACCTGCATTTTCTAAAAACTAGTAACCAAGTGCACAAAACTGAAAACTGAACCAAAAACAATACAGCTCCGGTGACAATAAAGGCTGTCTTCTCAATTCCAATATGTGATGCACAAACGCAAAATGAATAGAGTAAAAAACGGGTTTAATAATCCACCAGATAAAACAAAATTTAATACATCCACTGATTGAGCGCTTTCATCTCCTTCCGGAGACTTCTTCAGAATCAATTAACAAACAAACCTTGTGTCTTACATATTCACCAAATGGGCTGGCAATCAAAATTGAATAATTAGTAATTCATTTCTTAAAGAACCACCTTGCATATTGATCACCAAACAATATATACATATAATATACAGTGTATAATATGTAATGTTTTGATACACATCCAGGAACAGTAGGTAAATGCTACCCAGGATCTTTGTACCACCACAACTTAATAAAGTAGACTTAATAAAATAATATAATCCGGGTCAACCAGTTCCACCGGAATATAAACAGTTCCGTACTGTCTCATCCTGTATCTGCGACCACCAAAAATGAAAGCCAGTGTACTTTTAAACAAACATTTAAAATGTTTACAAATTACATTTTTAAAATGTGTCAGTGTTGGAATATATATATATATATATATATATATATCCTTCTATATAAAATGAATATGCCCATTATAGGCATGTAAAAAGTAATGAACTTTAAAAATTTTAAAAATAGTTCACTGCAAGAATTACTATAAAATTCACTATACAAATATTTATATGTGTTGTTACATAAATACATCAAAAACATCATAAAAAACGCTAGTACATATATATATATAAAATGTATTGTATAAATATATTGAATATAGTATTGTAAATATAATAGATATTATAACAAATGCAGAACAATATCACCAAATAAATAAAATTCGATAATTCTAATAAATCCAATAAATAAACTAATATAATCTAATTAAATTCCTTCATATGGATCAAAATAGTCCCTACAAGATTTTGAATTGTCAAAAGGTATCAAATAAATAATTACTTGAATAGATAATAGAATAAGTAAGTTAATTTAATACTCATTGCAATTATCCAGTCATATACTGTAATACTTAAAAAAACAGATAATTTAATTAGATTATATTAGTTTATTTATTGGATTTATTGGAATTATTGAATTGTATTTATTTGGTGATATTGTTCTGCATTTGTTATAATATCTATTATATTTACAATACTATATTCAATATATTTATACAATACATTTTATATATATATATATATATATATATATATATATATATATATATATATATATATATGTATTAGGGATTTTTATGATGTTTTTGATGTATTTATGTAACAACACATATAAATATTTGTATAGTGAATTTTATAGTAATTCTTGTAGTGAACTATTTTTAACATTTTTAAAGTTCATTACTTTTTACATGCCTATAATGGGCATATTCATTTTATATAGCAGGATATATATATATATATTCCAACACCGACACATTTTAAAAATTTATTTGTAAACATTTTAAATGTTTGTTTAAAAATACACTGGCTTTCATTTTTGGTGGTCGCAGAAACAGGATGAGACAGTACGGAACTGTTTATATTCCGGTGGAACTGGTTGACCCTGATTATATTATTTTATTAAGTCTACTTTATTAAGTTGTGGTGGTACAAAGTTCCTGGGTAGCATTTACCTACTGTTCCTGGATGTGTATCAAAACATTACATATTATACACTGTATATTATATGTATATATTATTTGGTGATCAATATGTAAGGTGGTTCTTTAAGAAATGAATTACTAATTATTCAGTTTTGATTGCCAGCCCATTTGGTGAATATATAAGATGCAAGGTTTGTTTGTTAATTGATTCTGAAGAAGTCTCTGGAAGGAGACAAAAGCACTCAATCAGTGGATGTATTACATTTTGTTTTATCTGGTGGATTATTAAACCTGTTTTTTACTCTATTGGACTATTTGTTTTGCATTTGTGCATCACATATTGGAATTGAGAAGACAGCCTTTATTGTCACTGGAGCTGTATTTTCTAAAAACTAAAAGTGTGAAATCCTATTTCCTAGGATTATGTACTACATATACCCTCCCCTATTTGTGCACTTTGTAGCCCACAGGACACAGCTGTTTAGGTAAAGGAGTAATGAGCCACAGCTTAGTATACCTTACCTCTCCTTCGGATGAAGTACTGACAATTTGTTCTTCTCTCTTTTTTTTTTAAATTCCACCTTCTTTCCCTGCAATACTCTGCATGGTACCCTTCACATGGAAGTCCTTCCTACTACCCCTTCCCCCATCAACCAGCTAACTAGACCTGCCTTTTCTTGGTTCCCACTCCCTCAGAGCAACTGGGTGAAGATACAACCCCCATACACAAGATTTTTTCAAGACTTTGAATGGGAATGCCCTCCATTTTCATTCAGGAGAATATATTCTCTCATAATAAAAAACACCTTTTTTCCATTTCATAAAAGAATTGGGAGTGACAGAAGTTCACTACTCCGAATGAATCCCATGCGGTACCACAAGTCATGCAGATCCATAATGCTGCCTTGCTTAGTACCTATCCCTCACTGTTCCAATTAGATCTGCAGTCTTACATGTCATGGTGTTCACTGATAAACTGCCTTAAGCCAACCCCTGTGCAGTCACTGACAGCATTGAGCTACTGAAGGCCTTATCACATCCTTACCTAAAGTCCTAACCTAATGGTATTGATATATAAAAAAATAAATAAATAAAATCTAAAAGTTGTTGAAAAGTCAACTTGTTAAACAGAAAAAAAAAATCCAGAACAGCCAAAGATAGAAAATCGGCTTGTCATATGCTGGCATTTTTTTCTGTGTGAGATTGAGGTACATTTTCCTGGTTGATATGTATAATTAGCAGGGGGTGTGAACAATCCCTGAGCTTGATCAGTTGCCAGTTGATATGTTGCATTTTCCATGTATGATATACGTGTGTGTGTGTGTGTGTGTGTGTGTGTGTGTGTGTGTGTGTGTGTGTGTGTGTGTGTGTGTGTGTGTGTGTATATATATATATATATATATATATATATATATATATATATATATAAATATATATATACACATATATATATATATATATATATATATATATATATATATAGATATAGATATATAGATAAATATAGATCTATAGATATATACACGTGTTTAATCAACATAATTTGGTCGACTAAACAGATGGTCTAAAGACGTGCGAGATTGACAGTCTCTGGGTAGGGAATATACCTTTTCCCTGGGGAATCTGTGATCTTGGATTTTGAATAGATAATTAAAAGTGGGGAGGGGTGGCCAAAGCCTCCCACATAAGTGATGTAGGGGGGGGCTTGCCCCACTACAAAAAATGATGCTTTCTTTGTCTTTTTCTTTTTTAAGTTTTGCATGTGCTAAGACCAGTACTTGGTGCATGCATAGTAGCATGTCGAAGTGCATGATATCTTTAAATTTATTTTGACATTATACACTTCAACATAAATGGTATTTGATCAATTTATATATATATATATATATATATATATATATATATATATATATATATATAGTTTACTATCATAAACTGGAAATACAGTTCATCGAATGTCAGTAAAATGCAAGTACAGTTTTCAAAGTTGTACAATACTGAACTAGAATACTACGAACTCATAATAACGAAAGTATAGCGCATTTGTTTATTATGTGTTCAGTATTGTAAATGGACATCGCAGTACAGTGAAGATCAAGGAATTTACCCTTTTCCTCACTGTAGTATAATTTTGGAGTTGGTGTATATAATTTTCAGGAGGTGTTGAGGGTGTAGGAGGGCTTGTCTCCCTGTGCAAAAATGTAAAACGATATACAGACCTTCGAAAACTGGAAGTCTGGTATGTCAAATATCGGTCATCTTGTTTCTGACATTCAACATTTAGTGTAAATATTGTTTTTGTTCTTGAGGTTTTATTTTGGTCTTTTTATTAAAAAAAGAATTAACTTCTCTCTCTCTATATATATATATATATATATATATATATATATATATATATATATATGTATATATGTGTGTGTGTGTGTGTGTGTGTGTGTGTGTGTGTGTGTGTGTGTGTGTGTGTGTGTATATATATATATATATATATATATATATATTTATGTACATATGTTTATATACATATGTGTGTAGATATATATATATATATATATATATTTATATATATATATATATATATATATATATGTATATATATATATATATATATATATATATATATATATATATATATACATACGTACACATATACATTCCTTTATTAAGACGTCTATAAAAGCTACCCAAGTACTCAGAACCACCCTCATGCACTTTATAGGAATAGTTGATAGTTTATCACTTTATATGGATAGTTGATAGTTTATCTTAAATTCCCTCAAAATCTCAATTTTCTTAGATATGTTTATTGGTCAAAATAATGCAGAACATACCCAACCACCACTACTATTGTACCTTATAAATGTTTAACTGTTATTACTTCCTAAATCATTTAAAGTATTCTCTGTGCAGTATTAATATTATAACGGTATCACCTGTACTAGGTCGTCATCCATCCGGTGCCCAAATTGTACCAGTACCTTAATTTTCAGGAAGAATGAAAGTGCAAGGTTATTTTAGTTCTTCCTGTGGAACTTAAGGAATTTCAGTGTATCACTTAAAATCTAAGGTTATAAGGAGATTGGTACAAAGTAGTAGTTTATGAAATCCATATAAAAAAATATACTTTGCTTGCATACCATGTGATTATGAAAGATTATTTAACCAGACTGTGTGCTGGGGCTTTAGAATATTTTGCTCACTGCTCTCCTTGACCATGTGCTGGCTAGCTATTATGAGCATAAAGATTAAAGATATATTTAAATGGATGAAAGCTACGGTATGGTAATAACGAAGATGAACAACAGTACATTAGATTGTTTATAATATATGCATAAATAACTTTTGCAAAGCATTTTTTGATTATATATATGGGTCTACTTCACATAATCAAACATCCAAATGCTCAACTTTCATATGGTCAAGACCATATGATCGAACATTTGAATGTTCAAAAAGGTGAAAAAAACCCCATAAAAAAATAAACAGTGCTGACAGTGCGGCAAGTCCCCTGCACCCCCCACACCCTCTGCTATTTAAATATACCAACTCTGATATCACACTACATTGTGTTAAAGGGAAATCTTCCTGTTCCTCGCTCTATGGAGATCCCCATTCAGACCATTCGAGCTTTTAAAAGTTCAATCATATGGTCTCGGTCATATGAAAGTCGAGTTTTTAAAAGATCTGAAGGGGACCCGAATATATCTATCTCTCTCTCTCTCTCTATATATATATATATATATATATATATATATATATATATATATATATAAAATGACCTACAGATTAAAGTAAGATCAAGTCAAATAAGTGATTGTTAAACAGTAAAAAGAAAACTGTTAAGGAAGTTCAAGTGGGTTTTCTACTCAAACTAGGAAGTTAAGTTACACAGAATGGAATTAGTTTGCTACTAGTCCACTGGTTTGTTTTTTTCTTTTGTGTGTGTTTGTCAAATAGAATGAGATTTCAGGTAATAGTTTTACCCCGGGATTCATGAAGCTCAGCGCAAGGCCGGCGATAGTTTTGCGCCGACAGTGCGGCGTGAAGATGGCACAGTAGCGCCAAATGCATATTAATGAAGGCGCTCCACAGCCACGTGCATAGGAAAGGAGCCCGAGTGCATAGGGCATGTCGAAGTGACGTCCGGAGGTGTGGAAATGCCAGCTGTTGATGTGCAACCTAAAATGCTTGCATATAACAACTTGCAAGATAGTAATCACATCTGTCGGTGTCTGTGGATACTGAAACTTATGCAAAGCATGCAAGAAAGTTCCTGCGAACACAAAATAAAGAAGCAAACACAAATGCACGGTAGGGAATAACGGGTCCCTATCCCGCAAACAAATGACATGGACAACCATGTGCCCGTAGTCCAACGCAGTGTAGATAGCTATACCAAGTGGAAGTGAAATGTATCATATGTTAGCGCGCTGCCAATAGGTACGTCCAGCCCAATGTTTAGGGTCACCAGCTGACCCATAGTGTGATGGAGGGTACACAGCTGAGCAGATGTGTCCATAACAAAATACACAATAAATGTACATATCTAGCGACCGTATGACCGAATCATATCCCACAAGGCATGTAATAGTAACATACAAAAGGTACATCTGTATTTCACATACCAAATGTGACAGGAAATAGAATAAGCATGTAAAGAAACAAAAGGAGCATATAAACTGCTACAACAATAAGGCAACATGTAGGCTGAAAGGAACAGTATTATCCATACCGTTGACTGTGGGTACGTGTTGTCCAGTACATTTGGATATGTGTCCGGAATATATCCCATCCTGGACATAGGAAAAGGAGGCATCCTACCAATGATTAGAACAGTACAAGCCGAACTTGTCAGGATGTGTCACAGTTGAACGGGTATTACCCGGGTATACCAACCATGTAATGAAAGTTAAGTATGGGTGTGTACCTATGTGCGTGAGGTATAGCATGTGGAAAGCAAACATGGCAGGGTAGTCCACACAACCATACAGGTACCTGACATATGTAGGGTATGCAATGTGTTACTCTGGCCATGTCATGGGCCAACAACCAAAGCAGTGATGTATGGAGTGTCAGGAATATGTGTGTGGGGGGGATGGGTAATGCTACAATCCTCCAAGGCAATACTGTGTCATATGCAGAATATGTGAACTGGAGGTGTATGTGGGAGCAGCGGGTGAAGCAGAAAGAAACACAAAAACATGTATAAACATCTGCAATACAACCAGACAGGCCATACTGTAGAACACAATCTCACAAACATATGAATATTAAAATGTGCAATGCAAATGTATAGACATGTCACCGGCACATACCCACAGATTGGTCCTGATGGAACTGGCCATATCAAATGTAACACACCTGGATGCATAATGGACTACGCAGCATCCCCTCCACAGCACACAACCCGCTCCCATACCTGAACGTCCACCAAATCCAGCCATACTTGGCCTACTGGTTTGGTGCAGCCACATCTACATATAGTGACCACTACACATATGTAGTAGGTAGTGTCACCCTAGGCAGTTTCAGGATTGCAAACTATGTATCCCTTGCATGTAAAACCCCCAGCACATTTTCATAATGCCAGAAGAATGGTCGGTATTTGTCTTGTTTCAGTCTTGTTCAGTTTTTGTGATATTCCTCATGGGATAAGTAACCTGTGTAAACATTAGAATGGAAGACACAAAGTCCAGTCCTGTAGATATCTGGACACAAGTTTGAATGTGCAGTAGTGGTGCACAAGACTGTCCAGCCCTAGATGGTCATGCATAACCTACTACCCAGGATCAAACACCTGCCCGTGATGCACGTGTCCCGACACGAATAAGCCAGAGAATATAATGCACACATTCGCATAGTGGTACATGGTACATGGTATAAGGGTGATGAAGGCACTGACGTAAACAGGATACCCCCTGATCCACTGTGTGAGGTATAATTAATGTGTGTGTAGGTGTGACCTGACCAACAATGATACAATGCCAAATGTCCTATGATCGTAGGAAATAACTATGTACCATACTGCATGTAACAGTTGCCTAAAGTGGTTACATCAGGATAGAATAAACGTAATTCGTACAAGAAACAGGCAAATAACAAAAGTGCCAAAGGTATAAGGCTCACAGCTAGGAAACAAATGAATGTTCTAAACCTACACTGACCGTGGCTATGTGTTGGCCCAAACAATCTGGTGTCTGCAGTAGGGTTACCATCTGTCCCGCTTTGCGAGGGACAATCCCACTTTGGACAGTTGTGTCTGGACAAAATACATTACAAATGGCAAATGTCCTGGGATTGTACGACATAATTATGTCCCATATGTTATGTAATAATAACAATAATTATTGCAGTATCTACAATACCTAAATGTTACAAGAAACAGAATAAGCAACTAAACCGCTACAACAATAGGCTTTTATATAGGCAAGTAAGTAAAGACCTATCCGTTGTACTGACCGTGGGTATGTGTCGGCTTGTAAAATCTGATGTGTGTTCCGAAAATGTCCCATCTTGGCCATTTGAAAAGGTGGCAACCCTAGTCCCCAGAATACATCCCAACCTGTACATATGACAATGTCAGCGATACCAATGGTCAGAGCATTCACACAATAACTGGCCAGCCCCTTAACCACTCACAAAGCCGGTGACCTTTGGGGGAAAGGTGTTGAATGAAAATGACGACTTACAACAATGAAGAGTAATAGATGCATTTAACTGCAGAAAATTAGTAGTATTACGAATCTGTCAACACGTTCCAAGTTAATAGTACTAATATGGTAGAAGTGTCCGTGATTGTCCCTGAATTGTCATAGCCTTGTCACTGTCACTGTAGAAATGAGTCCCCGAGTATCAGAGAGGTCCATACACAGAAGTACACCAACCAACTGTCACATCTGTTGACAGGACTATTGCATACCTGTAGTGAATTTATAACAGATGTCCAGAATAATATTCATTGTATCTATAAATGAATGAAATAGTCAAATGGGAAGAGAAACACATGGAAACCACCCCCCAACCTGCATTATGTAGTGGAACTACTCCCCGCCCTAAATTATGTAGCGCCAACCCAATAATGTGGTCAGAGGTGCCCAAACACCTGCGCCTGTAAACACAGGTAGAATGTTAAACTCTGGACTAACTCTGTCCATGTGCTACATCTGATCTTTGAACAGCACCAGGGAAGTTCTAGTCACCAGTCGTCCGAGCCTAAACCTGGATCAGCACACGAACACCCTGACAATCAAACATGCGTATCTGCGAGGACTATAAGCGTAGGAGTTATGAATATCCTTGGAGTGAGTAGACTTGCAGCATGGGTCCAGAGCAGTAGGAAACAGGGAATGTCCTAATTGTAGTACTGCAGTTTTCCCAGCAGGAGAATGGATGCCTGCTGTGTAAGAGAAGCGGTGAGGCGTATGTCAGAGTAGCTATGAACCATGGGTATACATATAAATGAGCCAGAACACCAATAGTGTAGTGGTTACAGCATCCGCCCAATGTAAAGGCACTCCTGGTTCAAGTACGACTATAGCACATATTAATTGTGTAATGAATGCCTCTGTGCTGTAAAGCCAACATTTATACATGTAAAGGTAACCGCGTTTGCATGGCTCCGTTAACCGGATTCCATCAAAGTGGTACTATCATAAGGAATAAGGCACATCTAATCCCAAAGAAGTGCCTGTAAACATATGTAACTCAGAATAAGTAGATGCAAGTGGGCCTGCATGGATGTACGCAGCTATTAGCATACCAAATGTATGTTGTCTTGTACAGCTGTAACTTTTATATATATATATATATATATATATATATATATATATATATATATATATATATATATATATAGATAGATGTGTGTATAGATAAATATCCACAGACATAACAGAAATATGCAATTATATATCTACATATGTATCTATATATACACATAAATATATATATATACACACATATATATGTATATATATATATATATATATATATATATATATATATATATATATATATATATACATATATACATACATACATATATATCTATATATATATATATATATATATATATATATATATATATATATATATATATATATATATATATATATATACATATATATATATATATATATATATATATATATATAGATATGTAAGGAACTCCAAAAGACAAAAGCAAACATAAGGGTTGTGAAGGGAATCCAGAGTAAGTAAGGAATTATGAAGTGCTTCCAGCATATGTCACATAAAGCTGCACAAGTGTGAGTAGAGCACCACTCTTCACACCAGAGGCAGGGCTATACCAGTGGCCATAACATCATTGAAGTGCTACGTCAACATTGTAAACAGACGGAATGTAGTACATGTTGCGACCTCCTACACTTGTAACCCGCAAATCGTTCGTAATCCATAACACCAGGAAAGGCATGTATGTGTAAATATGAATGGATGGTGAGCATGTGAATACACGCGGCGGTACAAAATGTGTGTAGGGCTCCAATGCTCATGAGAGGGCAATGTGTAAAGGTGTGTCATGGCTGCGATATCAGGTGTATAATGGCTGTTATATGTGGAAACTCAACACGGGTGTGCAGGAGAAAGTATGGATATGCGATTATGGACACAGGAGTGCTATTTATGTTGCGCTGGGTGCAATGAAGCGGCCTGTGGAGGTCAGCTAGTACGTAGGTGCGAGTCCCAGATAGAGCGTCATTTGCATGGAGACATGTGTGAATTGGCATATCGTTGTCGGACGTTGTGCATCAGGTCTGGCAGCCCAGCACGTAAAACCTATACGCCACCCATGAGCAGAATGGAGTTCTACTGTGACAACCCCAAACCGGGAAAAGCAGAAAGACACAACTACATGAAGGCAACAATATGTTGACGTACAGTCACAGTAACACAAACACACATCCTATCAACAGTAATAATATGAATGTGCACAGAAACAAACACAGTAGCAGGAATAATAGGCTGGCGATACGAGTAATAGGTCGAATGACACTGTATCATATCCCAGTTAGCAGCGGCACCCCAGACATGAAAAACGTGCGACATCTGTCCGCTGCATAACATGCAAAATACTGAGCACATGTTCACCAGAGTGAAGTCTTGGTGTCAGAATGACTAAGGCAATAGTATGCAGTTGAAGCAGAGACCAATACGCGATGCAAGTGTCCATGTCCGGAAATGTATAGGTTAACGCACACACAGATGTGTATATAGATAAAAACATATACATACATATATCTATGAAGAAAGTAAATATATATATCTATATTAATTTACATATATATATATATATATATATATATATATATATATATATATATATATATATATATATATACACACACACACAAGGATATACTATGGATATATATAGATAGATATATATACACAAACAACAGGTAGTGATATATACACATACACACAAAACAAAATATATATGTCAGTGTAGATATACACATGTACATAAATAGGTTACTTCACAGCAATTAGGGGAAACATATTTACAGCCAGGGCATATATGACTGGGAGGTCCAATAAATAAATGTTGTACCCCCCACATCGCCCAGCTAGGCCAGACAGACATACAGACAGGCAATACCGATCAATACACTGCCGCTGTTCAAAACACCGGTAGGAAAGGACCAGTGGGAGAGTTCTGCAAGGCCTACACTTTAAACATGGATAACGATAACCTTGCGGACCCCAAAAATTCAGGGTATGTGTGAATCTGCTGACATTGTTACGAGCAGGATGTAGGTGTACATGGAACAGTAGGTTGTGCAAGTGTGATAATACATGGGCTGACAAAACGTACGACATGTGTCCCGAGACAGGGAGAGTGGGCAATGTGTAGGGGTGTGCTCATACCCCAGCTGCGTTCACAGTAAGTATTTGTCATAACTGCTGTAGAGGGGTGCCAGGTAGGTGGACCATGGGTATGTATTAATGGGCTTAGGTTTGCAGGTGCTGGTTGTCAGAGATGTAATAGGCCCGCCCAGTGGAAGTCATTAATATTCCTATGTGGGCATAGCATACACCTACACCTCCCAAACCTGAAGAGCACATCTATCTGTAAACCATCGGGGGAATACACAGAGACCTAAACAGTGCCATGTACCCGATTAGCATGGAAGTCCATAGTTATGTATCAGAATGTAACAAAGTCCAACTAAACACTGCCAGAACTAGTGATATTAGGTGAAGAAGTGGCGGAATACAGGTAATGACAGATGACAACATGCATGAGTCATAAGCAGCATGTACCTCGACAAACGTGAATGAATACATATGCTCTGTGACTGTGAATGTGTCTGGTTAATAGAAACAATTGTCTAAATGTGTCCCACAGGGTGTTATGCATTGTTCCTGATACAGTGTTCATTCACACCCATTGGTATATGAGTTCTGCTACTGGCAGAAAGTGCATAATTTGCTGACCACCTCGGGTAGATGATAGCATAATAGAAAAGGTTCAACACCTGTATGCCTATGAGGGACACACCCATCTGGGCAGTTGTGCCCTGCAAAATGACAGTTATGGCACATGGCCTGTGAGTTCGAGAATGGAGACTATATAGTGTGTGTAGTGGTGTCAGACATCAATTTGTTGTATCAGTAACAGCTACATGTAATAGGAAACAGTATTATCAATTATAATGCTACATGAATAACCTTAACGTATGCAAACCGTGGAAGTCGTCCGTTTACTACTGGCTGTGGGTATGTGTTGCCTTGACACATGTGATAGCTCTACATATAGGGTCTATAGGGCTGCCACCAATCTTAATGGCCAAAGTGGAACCTGCTCTGTAGAACTGTCAGATGTACCAGGGCAGAACATACCTACAGCCATGCATAGTACAGAAATATACATTTCGAACAAATCAAAGCATAGTCTAGCAGCAGTATAGTTGCTTATGCTACTACATATGAGATATCGACGGTCAGGTATACAAGACCTGTAACAAGCAACCAGTACAGACACCTACAACATGAGAAGGTCCCCTAATCAGGACAGTTGCAATGGCTAGAGTATTGTACATACCACTCAACTGTCCCTGAATGTCAGGTACGCCCCTGAGTTTGACTGAAAGTCTAACTCTGTCCTTCTTAATCCCTCCTAAAATTAGTGGCTGTTGAAGGAAAGGTGGTGAATTACACTTACTGACTAATGACAATAAGTAAGAGTTATAAACAACTGTTACTTCAGAATATGAGTATTAAGTCATATGTTCTGATTCTGTCAATGTGTCAAGTTAATAGCACTACTTTTGTAAAAGTGTCCCTGATTTTTCTTGACCTGTCCCTGATACTGCAGAAATGTGTCCCTGATTGGTGGAGAGTTCTGGCATTGTCACATGAGATGTGTGATGGGGGACTGTTCCATGCAAAGTGGGAAAGGTGTCACTCCTACAGTCTCCTGTCGTGCAATCTGAAAGGTGGTCAACGTGCAGTAGGTATGCGGTAGCATGACTCGACAGACAGCTGTGTTAACAAACTCAAGTCACATGTCAGCATTGCAGAGTATTGGTTCCCATGTATCAGACAGATGGGAGCAGATCGTATGAGGAATACACATATAATATGATTATGTCACTGGACAGGCCGCCGAAGTTCAGATAGTCGAACGCTTCGCCGTCGCAAAATGGTTACACATACCGATACTGTAGTCATGTAGTCCAATGTAATATGCATCACAAGGGATCGCACACACCCAGTGTGAGTGACAAATGTAAGCGGAAATGTCGGAGAGCGAGCGGCTGTAAGCGTGTTTGTCTACCAGTATGCCAGTAGTGCACTGTCAAAGAAATGTGGAGTCTAAACGTGTATAAGGTGCTGTGACCAGAGGTCAGCAGTGCTTCACACCGTGCAAACCCACTCACAACAACTCCCACCTGCTGGACTGTGCCTTACCCGGTCTGTATCCAAAGGAGTCGGCCTGTCCGCAAACAAAGAACCGCCCTATACACGTGATGGTAGAAGTACCCTGCGCACAAAGCTCATGTGAATTAATAATAGACCATGGCATATGTACAGACAATAGACCACACACACACACCATACAGTGCAGACATCCAACAGTATAGCAATGTACCGTCATGTGTGTGGGCATGCAAAGTATGGTCAACTGTATTGCATGCGTCACATGTCCAGATAGTACTGTGTTGCTGACCCCTCCGTTCTACACAGACAGGTGTCATGCTGTGTCTGCAGGGTAGCTAATGGTCATGTGGCATTGACAGTTGCTCCATGTCTGCATAGTGTGGGGGGACATACAACCACAACTGCAGTCCTACACAGCACCGTGGGTGGTGCACATGACTCTCACATGTGTAGGTGTGACGGGAAGCACAGCCAACAGTTGTACACATCTGCCGCTACTGAATTGGTATGCTGGGTACTCCATGTCAGTGTGTGGACCTACCTAAATTGCTGGTTGGAGGGATACCAGGGTATGTCAGTTCCCAGCTTTAATTACCAGCACAGTGGTGTTGGACATCCTAGCTTACACAACCTACATCAAACTTCCTGGCCTGCTGTCGTCTGTGTGTCTTAGGGGGTTGGGGTCATTCATTGGGCATATCCATAGGCCATCGTATATCATTCATCTGTATTGGTCCACATCTGTCCAGCTGCATGGAACGTGTGTGGGCTGTATGGACACACATGATGGTCAGCCCATAATCTGCAGTGGGTAGGACACCCTGTGTACTACAGGCTACCTTTGTGATCCCCATATGTGCTACAGAGGTCACGGTGCCACTATGGATGTGTACTGTCTGCTGCCCTAACATTTGGCCACCACAGTCACTTGTATGCTCACATACATACCATAGCAATGGGTAACTACACATTCTAATACAACTGCCACTTGTTAGGTCAATAGACATATCCTGGGTGTGTTCTGGACTTGAGGACGGTGCTGGAGTGCTGCCTATGTCGGATGCACACAGTGCACCTCCTATACATGGCTGAGCACAGGTACTGTCAGGTTTGGCATCCATTGTACCGTGTGCGGGTCAGAGAGGGGAAATCCGTGGATACCTACTGTGTCAGTGCATATGCCTTGTGTTGCCTCTTTGCCAAGGGCAGGTCATACTGTGCACGGGCTACCGACTGTGCCTTACTCAGGTAGTTCCTTCACCAAGTCACACTGTGCCTGTACAGGCCTTGGCAGTGGTGTTGGGCTGTGTGGCCCTGCCTCATGCTGTTCCTGCTGCAACTGTTACTGCAAGATAACATTGTGTAGCATAGCAAATACCATAACAACTTGTATGCATGTAGCTTGTGAATACTGCAGAGCTCCAACGGATGTGTCCGGATACCAGAACTGTGAACCGAGCATCCCAAACACATGCACAAGTATATGTCTTGCCTGTGCATCCGCCTCAGTATGGTGTGAGTGTTCAGGTTTGTGTGCATTACTGATGGGTGTCATCAGCCACTACACCAGTGTTTACCCAGCATCCCCCACTCGGAGACTGTAGGGGATGTCCATATAGGCATTGGTGTGCTACAGCTGTGTCAGAAGCCATATATTGGACACATCATAGCTTCCAGGGCAGACAGCACACACATTCAATCTCATGCCCTGGCCATCGCATATGGCCTAGCTGTTGGGGGGTATGCCCCTGCAGTGACTGTAGGCCTACCCCACTCCCCAGGTGGTGCTATGTGTGCAGGCTATAGCACCCAGTACCCCAGGGTAGTCATCCATGTGGTTGAACAGATGCATATTGCTGGTCCACTAATCACGTGTGTTGAGGACATGTACGTGCTCACTAGCATGTGCTGACATGGCATCTGTGAACTGGTGCAATACTCTGGATGCAGATGCCTATGTGATACCCATGATATCCCCAGTTGTGCTGTGTGAGGTACCTGTGGCTAGTACACCTAGGCCAACACATCCCATGGTATCCACTGTGATGCGTTTCCCTCGGCCTTTTTGATGTGTCAAGTGTGGCAGGCACAGGTCAACAAGCTGCTGTAGGAGGTCTCTGTCCACCCCATAATGCTCCAACATCCCCAGCCCATGTAGCCCTTGGTAAGTCACCCTCGGTCTATAAAGTCTTATGTCACCCCAGTAAGGGTTGTTCGGCAGCATACACATCCTCACTGCCCCAGCCTCCTGCACATGTTGGTATATGTTGCCTGCTGCAGCCCATGTCATTTGGTTGGACTGTGTCTTGAAATGTCCCTGCAGGTATACATCGGTGGTGTAGAGTGTGGATGAAACCTCTGTGTATGCTGCTTGGTCACATTAACGTACTGTTCATGTGCGGGCTGGCCATGTCATCTGTGGATTGTGCTAATCAACACCTGTTTGTGCAGCCTGTACACCCTGACTACCCCACCACTGTTGTTATCCCTCCCAACGTCACCAGGCAGGTATAGACACACCCCTAGCTTAGGTGTGCTAAGGCAGGAGCACTCCCGAGGCACAGTTCTGCAATGTACTTACAATATACCTGACCCCCCTCCCATGCTGTCAACTATATTCGAGACCTGCACCTGGCTGACTACACGCATAGACTCCAGGGACCAGTAGAACACCCTGGTGATAAATGTGATACACCATAGTCAACCTCATCTGCATAGTATAGTCTTCTAATGAATAGTTATATGACCCATACCGATCCTCCAAATTATTAACCACTGCTCAGTGTCGCTCAGATCCATACACAACTGGCAACACATGCCTTACCATCACCATATTCGATGTCCCATGGTCTTCCCAGCAATGAAATAACCGGTGTCTACACGACTACAACCCGTGGCCCTGCACACTACAGACGATGTGCATTACCACCACGCCATGGCAGATATACATAGATTCCAGGTTATCACGTACAGATCATCCGGCACAAACATTCAATAGTGCTGATGTCCCCAGACATATGTTCACATCTATGTCCACCTCTACATCTACATATATCATATATATTATTTGTATACATATATACATGGACATATATATATATATATATATATATATATATATATATATATATATATATATATATATATATATATATACATACACATATACATGTACACACATATGTAGATATGGCATTTATATCACAACAGCGGACCACATGACAGCAATGCATTAGATAGGAATGAAAAGGAAACTACATGTGCCACCTGCATGATGTAGTGTTGTTACTATCAAGGCACGTGTGTTATGTTGATTCACATTGGTCAGACCGTATCAAGGGTAAGAGTAGGGCTGCTGAGAGTTACTCATCAGACCTATTGGCGAATGTATGTGTTGACAACCCAGTGTCTTGGCAGAATATGCGGGCTGTGGACACTATATAGGTCAGCAACAAAACAAACTGAACACATCCCGCAGCTAGCCACCCACAGATACCAACACATACGGTATAACTGCCAAACACACACACCTGCCATGCCTTGGAATCGAGCACCTACCTGTCTAGTCTACCACACTACAGCATTATGCAATAACAGAATGCGCTATCAAGATTACGGATACACAGCACTTCCAGAGGCATACGTCTAGGTGGCTGACATCTTCCGCAAAGGCAAAGATGCCGATAGGGAATGTATGTGGACTGAGCCATCTTAAAGCATTACTCTGTCCCCAGGCAGCTGTAAACACACACACACACACACACACACACACACACACACACACACACACACACACACACACACACACAGGCACACACTTGGCAGGGCTGGGAGTCGAACATACACCTAACTACCTTACCACACTACAGCATTACGTGGTTACAGAATGCGCTACCGAGATTACTGGAACACAGCACTCCCAGAGGCATACTTCTAGGTGGATGACATCATACGCAAAGGCAAAGATGCCGATAGGGAATGTATGTGGAGTGAGCCATCTAAAAGCATTACTCTGTCCCCAGGAAGCTGGAAACACACACACACACACACACACACACACACACACACACACACACACACACACACACACACACACACACACACAAGCACTTGGCAGGGCAGGGAGTCGAACATACACCTAACTACCTTATCACACTATGACATAACATGGTTACAGAATGCGCTACAGAGATTACTGGAACACAGCACTCCCAGAGGCATACTTATAGGTGGATGGCATCATCCACAAAGGCAAAGACGCCAATAGGGAATGTATGTGGAGTGAGCCATCTAACACACACACACACACACACACACACACACAGACACACACACACACACACACACACACACACACACACACACACACACACACACACACACACACACACACACACACACACACACACTTGGCAGGGCAGGGAGTCGAACATACACCTAACTACCTTATCACACTATGACATAACATGGTTACAGAATGCGCTACAGAGATTACTGGAACACAGCACTCCCAGAGGCATACTTATAGGTGGATGGCATCATCCACAAAGTCAAAGACGCCAATAGGGAATGTATGTGGAGTGAGCCATCTAACACACACACACACACACACACACACACACACAGACACACACACACACACACACACACACACACACACACACACACACACACACACACACACACACACACACACACTTGGCAGGGCTGGGAGTCGAACATACACCTAACTACCTTATCACACTACAGCATTACCCCGTTACAGAACATGCTACCAAGATTACAGAAACACAGCACTCCCAGAGGCATACTTCTAGGTGGATGATATCATCCGCAAAGGCAAAGACGCCGATAGGGTATGGATAGAGAGTGAGCAGTCTAAAACCATATTACTGTCCCAAGGTAGACATAGACAAACACACGGCAGTGGTGTGAGCGGAACAACTGCCCATCTACGGAGCACTATTACAACATTACATAGATACGAGATGCGCCACAGACAGTACACCCTTCAAGACAGTCAACCAGTGTGTTCAATGTAGGCATCCATCCTGACGTGGAAAATGAACATCTGTTGCCTGGATGACCACCATCGCTATACAGGATGTCAATGGCCATGCCCATACACAGAGGCAAATCACCGACACAAGGTGTCACTGGGCATGCTCACACTCTTAGTATCACATGTCCATTTGGAATGTACTGTGCGTCCATCTACACAATGGCGTACTGGGCATGCTCACACACTTATCAGTTGCAAAGGGCCGTCTTGCATGCACACAGATTCTAAACACAGAAGGGCACAGTTTGGAATGTACTGTGTGTCCATCTACACAACAGCGTACTGGGCATGCTCACACACTTAGCAGTTGCAAAGGGCCGTCTTGCATGCACACGGATTCTAAACAAGGAAGGGCATGGTTTGGAATGTACTGTGTGGGCACAGTATGGTGTTACTGTCCCCACATACATGAAGGCCACTCACATGTGCTGACCAGTACACACTCAAGAGTCATCACAGATGTCTCAGTTGCAGATCACCAAGGTAAACAGTGCAGTCTACTTTGTAGCCCTCAGGCATCACCATGTCGTTGGACCAGCAACACACAGCCATACATTACCACAACAGCGTGTGACTCATGACCAGTGGACTGTACATAGGTCTACAGCAACTGTGTAGACTACACATGTACTGACAGGGTTCCATCATGTGTTATGCAATGCAATGATACCACTGTACATGACCAGGTCGGCTCTACACATAACAGGGGCCCTGGGTCTTACACAGCTGTGACAGATGACTGTTGCTGTACACCAAAGAACACACATGTTTGGATATGACATACATATAATCAGAGTGGATATGTGCATGGACCACACACACACACAACACATATGTATATAGCATAGCTTTTGCTGTCCTCCATGCAGACAAGTGGCTACAGCAATCACACACATGCAAATGGAAGGTAGGTCCATGGCTGGTGAATACTAACAGTACATGAGGTAGCAATGTTGACCGAGGACACATTCCCTCTGTACTAGTTACCCATGACACCCATCATATCATACAGCAGTCCATGTGTTATGTATGTCATCACACATGTCCCCCCCATAATATAATGGGTCAGTTCCACCGAATAAACAGTTCGTACTGTCTTCATCTCGTATTGCACACAAATGAAAGCCAGTGTGGTTTTAAACAGGCCCATTTAAACAATGTTTACAAATTATATTTTTAAAATGCGTCAGTGTTGAACATATATATATATACAGTCCTTCATGTACATGGGAATCGATGCCCATTATAGTGGGCATGTAGCACGAACTTCAGTGGCCCTTAGTGGAACAGTTCACTTGCAAGATCATATTACTATACCACTATGTCAAATATTATATGTGTTGTTACATAAACACATCAAAAACATCACAAAAACGCTAGCAAGGTATATATATAAAAATGTATTGTATAAATATATTGAATATAGGCATTGTAATATAGATATTATACCAATGCAGACCATCATCACCAAATAAATAAAATTCGAGCAATTCTAATAAATCCAATAAATAGAAACCAATATAATCTAATTAAATTCCTTCATATGGATCAAAATAGTCCCTACAAGATTTTGAATTGTCAAAAGGTATCAAATAAATAATTACTTGAATAGATAATAGAATAAGTAAGTTAATTTAATACTCATTGCAATTATCCAGTCATAGTACTGTAATACTTAAAAAACAGATAATTTAATTAGTATATTAGTTTATTTATTGGATTTATTGGAATTATTGAATTGTATTTATTTGGTGATATTGTTCTGCATTTGTTATAATATCTATTATATTTACAATACTATATTCAATATATTTATACAATACATCATATATATATATATATATATATATATATATATATATATATATATATATATATATATATATATATATATGTATTAGGGATTTTTATGATGTTTTTGATGTATTTATGTAACAACACATATAAATATTTGTATAGTGAATTTTATAGTAATTCTTGTAGTGAACTATTTTTAACATTTTTAAAGTTCATTACCTTTTACATGCCTATAATGGGCAAATTCATTTTATATAGCAGGATATATATATATATATTCCAACACCGACACATTCTAAAAATGTATTTGCAAACATTTTAAATGTTTGTTT